>NC_056733.1:276297881-276355381 GCF_019279795.1 Protopterus annectens | reverse complement strand
CAGGCGTGAAAAAGAAAATTAATGGGGACCATAGCTCTCAGAATGTCCCATGTAGGGCCCTGCCTCTGTAATTCTTCAATTTAATATGAGAACTCTGAGGCCATAACAACTCAGAAATATTTTAGCAAGTCAGACAGTAACAACATAGCACTATTACTCACTGTATACAGCAAGTGATCACAGTATATCATAACTGTCAGAAATATCATTTTATGTTGACTCACATATTAGTGTAACTTCTGCTATTAAAACTTGTTCACCTTTTCAGCAGTTCCTTTCTAACAATTTACTTCTATGTACAAATAAAGTCATGTTCCATTCGTACTCTTCCTGTATCACATTTTGACAAGCAACTTTCCTTTATCACCTCAATATGTCCCATAATAGATATTAAAAAAATAACTCTTTTTCAATGTCTTAAAGAAGAACTGTCTTCATTATTACTTCTATTCTATAATAATTCATAACTCCATCCATCCATCCATTTGATTGATAACCCATTTAATCCTTTAGTTAATATAAAATGTATATATATACATATATATATATATATATATATATATATATATATGTGTGTGTGTGTGTGTGTGTGTGTGTGTGTGTCTATATATATATATATATATATATATATATATATATATATATAATAAATACACAAATATAAATAAAAAAAACATTTTTGATTTATTCATTTGGATTTGCTTATGTGTCTACTCATTTTTCTTATAATGCTTAATTTTTCAAGTTATACACATTTGTTTTCAAAATAAAAGCAAGACGTAAACCTTATTCCATTTTTCCAGTTTGCTAACACTTGCAAGGAAGACATGAATACAGCTTGAGTAGTGTGGCTCATTTTGCAGTATTCTGTGTGCTAAACCAGTATGACCATTATAGCATTTTTTGGTTTGAGATATGGCAGTGATTGGCTGCTACAAATTTTTTGTTAGCTTTATTGTTTCTTGTTATTGTAATTTGCTTTGCTGGAATGGAATTTTCTCAGAAGCTTCTTTTGTGATTTGCTTCTTTCTGGTGTCTGTTGTGAGGAACACATTTTCAGGAAAATGTGAATATTTTAGGGATATATCAATGGTCATTGAATCCATTATGGCTGTCAGTTAAGGTTATTCATTTCTGTTGTATTTGTGGTAGTTCTGTGCAGTATTGCCAAGTGCACTTACGTTTGCTATCTTAATGGCTTTTTATATGGAGGATATTCCTGGATCAGACTGTGATCAGTAATAAAGGATTTATGCATGGTTGAATCTGATGCAAATCATCAATTTTAACCCATTTTTAAATATCTACTATATTCTTTATGTGTTTTTTTGAATGGATGTGACATATGGAACTTTGGAGTGAACTTTGGTTTCATACAGTATCTGCAAAGTATACTTAAACTGATAATCTATCAACAGTTTGTCCAACAGCTTTGAAAAACTGTTTAAAGGAATTTGACACTACATGTTTAGGTACTTAGTGTTTCTGAGTATGGATGCAAATTCCATGAGCTCTACGACTTAATTTTCCGCAGTATCTTAGTATGGCTTTAGACATTCTACAGTTTTATTTGCATATTAATCCTTAGCATGTTGTCAGTAATATTTGTGTGGTGCGTGTGTGTGTGTGTGTGTGTGTGTGTGTGTGTGTGTGTGTGTGTGTGTGTGTGTCAGTAATAACTGGCTTTCATGCAGACAACACAAAACATCTGAAAGATTTTGTGGTGACAGTCCTAACCACCCGACAGTGTGAACATTGGCTCTAGATGATTGTCACTGTTGCGCTGACATCCTGACTCCATGTGCAATAATGAGAAAAAAGTGTTGTGGATGGAGGGATGGATGGATATCAAAAGTAAGAAATGCTTGGAACTTTATACTGTAACACAGATCCACAACTAGGAGTTTGATAGTTGCATTGCATGCCATCAGCACATTCAAAGCAGACTAGCATTGACTTTGTGCAGATAAATGATAGTCATGAATAACCCCATCAACATGACTAATGGTATGCCGCTTAAGCCTTAAATCTGTGGTAGCAGTTCACTAATGCTTCTGACATTGCTTGTAAGAGCATTGCGACTTCTTATTGCTTGTTAGAGGACGGCATATGAAGAATATTTTATCTCAGCTTCAGCTGCTTTCTAAGGCTTCTGACAGGGCTTGTGTAAACAATGTAATTTATTTTTTTTGAAAAGCATGTAGATCATTGAGTATATTGTACCTAGTCAGCCACTGTAGCTAGGTAGCATGTGCATGCATACAAGTCACTGACCACGTGCAAGATCAGTGCCATTTTGTAGTCACTCAGAGTGAATGCAGGCATGAATGGAGATGCACATGCGAGTGTGTTTGAACTAATAAGTGAGTCAGTTAGTTTATATAATTCAAAGTACATGTTCCAGTTTCAATTCCTGATGTGTTTATGTACAATAAATATCTTATACCCATTACAACACTTTACTTTCTCTTTGAATACATGAGACAAGCCACATGGTGTTAGAATGGGATCCGAAGTTAAAGCAGCCTACAAATCATTAGGCACAAAGTTAGAATTGGAGGAGTGAACTGACAAACAGATCAGTGGTTATTCAAAGGTACTTAAACTCTTTTAAATGATTTTTCTGTCACTGAATGTGTGGCAAAACATTCAAAACGTTCAGAATAATTAACAAAATAAACAAAATGTCCAGAATAGTGACATTATGATAAAAGTATTCAAAATAATTACAGAAGCGTTCAAAATAATTTCCAATGTGTTTAAAATGTATGGAAAAGCTAAAACAATCAAATTCCTTTGCAATGTACAAATGTTTCACATAAACTAAAGCTATTTAAGATATCCAAAGTGTCTGGAATATTCCCAGTGTTTGCAGCATTGAAACAAAGCCATTTCACAAAAGATTGTTGTGTTTTAAGCATGATTACAAATACCTGGTCTATGCTTATATTTAAACGTATTTTATTGTTATGGCAGTGGTATTTCACAGACCAGGACTGCTAGTGTTTGATAACAATATTGTTGAGATCTGGAGAGTGTTTGAGCAATAATATGATATTTTCATTCAGGCTGCATTTTCTGTTAAAGACGCATGTACTAAAGCATGTATATTCCTCAATTTAGCTGTCTTGGAATCCACTGAGAGGGGATGTTCATTTGTGTATGCACCTGCCATTTATGCAGGGGAGGGGGAAACTGCCATATTGTGATACAGGCTGAAATATAGGAAGATCCTGAGTGCTTAAAATGTAAATTTAGATAAATGTATAACCCTCAAATGAATATTATAATGGAAAGGCGCATATTTTACACAAGAAATCAAAAGCCTGGTGAAACTTTAGTAGCATATATTACTGATTTGAGAAATAAAGCTAAAACGTGCAGATATGGTGATTTATGAGATGAGTTGATAAAAGACAGGCATGTGTTTGGTGTTAATAATGATGCAGTGAGAAAGATTTTGCTTTGAGATAGTGACTTAATGTTGAGGAAGGCCAAAGAGATTTCTCAAATACACAAGCTTAAAAAGCACACAAACATGCCTATGAATGAAAAAAGCATGCTTACAGTATCTACCAGTGTGAATGCTGACAATGTACAACATAAAGCTAAGACGAAAAAGAAGTATAAACTAAAAAATGTGGCACCATCGAACCTTAACTATAAACTGAATGGGGCCGTGGCAAACAACCTTTTTGGTAACTGTCATAATTCTGGAAGCAGTTATGAATTTAAATGAGAGAAGTGCTTAGCTTTTGGTCAGCAATGTCACATATATAAAAAGTGCAATAATTTCAAAGGGCATTGCAAGTCTAAGATGCAGCAATCTTTTATTAAAAGAGAGTATCTGAAGAAGGAAGTAGATCAAGTAGAGAGCTGTGATCAAACTTTTTATGTTGATGGTGTCTCTGTGATCGATGAAACAGTTAATGCTGTAGACTATCAGTTGTCCGCAAAAAGTGAAATGTTTTGTACTGTATGGATTAATGGGAAACCCGTAGAGCTTAAAGTGGACACTGGGTCCAAGTACAATGTTTTATCAGCACAAATGTTTGCCAGAATACAAGCTGGTGAGAAACTTGATACAGCAAAGTGTGCAAAACTAGTTGCTTATGGTGGTGAAAATATTCAAGTTGATGGTGTAGTAGTTCTCACATGCCATTCTGCTGGAAACAGCTATGACTTGCAGTTTTACATAGTCAAAAGACATGTACAGTCACTGTTAGTTCTCAAAGACAGCTTGAGAATGGGACAGATTTCACTTAATAAAGAGGTCTACCATCTAAGTATGTACAATAACAATTGTCTAACACAGAATATTTTTTGTGAATATGCTGATATTTTCAAAGACAAACTTGGCAAGCTTCTAGTCACATGTCCCATGAAGTTAAACAATGAAGTAAGCCTAGTTGTCAGACCAACAAGGAAGATCCCAGTAGCAATGCAGAGCAAAGTAAAGGCAGAACTTGATAAAATGGTGAATTTAGATGTCCTTAATCCAGTAGAAGAACTGACTGTATGAGTATCTTCCATGGTCGTACCTCAAGCTCAGATGATATTCAAATATGTATTGACCTGAGAGATTTAAATAAAGCAGTTAAACATCCTCATCATCTGATGCATACAGTAGAAGATGTAACCACCATCAGTCCAAATGCCACTATTGTTTAGTCTTAGATGTAAAAAGTTCCATTTGACAAATTCATTGGATCGCAAATCTTCATTGTTACCCACTTTCAGTACATCATTTGGTAGATACAACTACTTTTAGTACACCATTTGGTAGAAACAGATTTTTGAGAATGTCATTTGGGATAAATTCTGCCAGTGAAGTATTTCAACGTGCAATGGAGCAAATTATTTCTGGTTATCCATGTGCTATCACAGTAGACAATATTATTGTAGGGGGCAATGGTGAAGATGAGTATGATAGAAATCTTGGGAAAGTTCTAGACCATGCATGTGAAGTCATTCTTAAACCGAATGCTTAGAAATACAAATTCATACTGAAAGAAGTTACTTACGTGGGTCATTTGTTTATCATTTCTGGCTTACAACCAGATCCATCTAAGTAAGCAACAATTCTTGAGATGCCATTTCCAGAAAATGTCACATCTTAAAACATTTTCTTGATATGGTCAACTATTTGGGAAAGTTCATCCCAGAGTTGAGTGAGCTTTCAGCACCCTTATGTGAGTTGATATGCAAAGATATAAACTGGTCTTGGAAGGAACAACATCAAAGAGCATTTGATATTCTGAAGAAGAAAATTGCCAGTCCACCCACATTGAGATATTATGATGTTCATAAATGTATAACTTTTTCATGTGATGCTTCAAAGTATGGTCTTGGTGCAGCATATCTTCAGGAAGGTGTACCAGTAGCCTCTGCATCCAGAACTTTAACTCAAACAGAGATGCAGTATGCACAAATAGAGAAAGAGCTTTTGTCAGCAGTGTTCTTATGTTTGAAGTTCAATGATTATATTTATGGCAGCCCAATCCAAATAGAGACTGATCACCAACCTCTAGTAACAGTTTTGAAAAAGCCAGTGCATACCACCTCAGCACGCCTGCTGAGCATGATGTTAAAATGTGAAAGTAAAATTTCAATATGGTCTATACAAAAGGCAAAATGCATACCTTGCAGATGCTTTGTCAAGAGCACCCAGACAAACAACAGAGCAACATGAAAATGAGAAAGCAGACTTTGAAGTCATGGAAGTCAGAAATTTTCCATTGTCACATCTTGATGAACTCAGAAGTTACACAGCTTCAGACCCAATTCTTCAGAAGCTGAAACATGTTATCAGTCAAGGATGGCGAGCATGACAAACCAGTCTACCGCTAGACATTCAGCAGTATTTTTCTTACCGAGACGAGGTCATGATGGAAGATGGAATCATCATGAAAGGTCCTAAAATTGTAATTCCTAAAGCATTACAACAGGAATATATAAAAAAATTGCATTGTGGTCACCCAGATACTGATTCAACCAAAAGAAGGTCAAGTGATATAGTATTTTGGCCTGCTATGTCAATGATATAGAGAAGGAAACTAGTATGCTCAGTTTGCAATAGTACTAAATTGCACCAACAAAAAAAAAAAAACACCAGCTAAATCAGATTCCTGAATTACCATAGTCAATGGTTGCTACTGTCATTTTTGAATGGAATGGTCAGCATTACTTGATGTTAGTAGACTCTTATTCAAGGGCAGCCACGGTGGTGCAGCTGTTAGTGTTGTTGCCTCACAGCATGAGGCTCTCCAGTTCGATCCTCGGCTGAGGTGCCTTCTGTGTGGATTCTGCATGCCTCCTCGTGGTCATGTGGGTTTCCTCCGGGTGCTCTGGTTATCTCTCACATCCCAAAGACATGCTGTACGTGGATTGGGCACTCTAAATTGGCCCTGGGTGTGAATGCATGCGTGTGTGTGCCTTCAGTGGAAGGTTGAGCGCCGGGCTGGCAACACGACATCGTAAAAATCTACTGTCAAGCATGAGCAGACAGGTGATCTGCTGTGGCAACCCCTAACCAGGAAAAGCCAAAAGAAGAAGACTCTTATTCAAATCGGTTTGAAATTGACCTTCTTCGTAATTTAACATCCAGTACAGTTATTACTAAGTTGAAGAGACATTTTTCTTTTCATGGTAGTCAGCACAAAGTCATTTCTGACAATATTGTGCAGTTCACCAGTCAGCAGTTTAAGAAATTTGCTGTGTCTTTGGGACTTTGTCCATGTTTCTAGTAGTCCTGAGTATCCACAGTCCAGTGGATTAGCTGAGTGTGTGGTTCAGAGTGCAAAATGTTTGTTGGAGAAATCCAAGAGATGTTTTTCTTAACTTACTCAATCTCAGAAACATTCCTTGAGATAATTTACTTGGTTCACCTGCTTAGAGATTAATTTTCAGATAGACTAGAACAACTTCTCCTTCAACTCTTCCGATCAGTAAACGATTGTTATAACCAAACATGAAGAACAATGAAGTTGTGAGAATGCAGACATCTAAAGGATATGACCGAGAGGGTATTGTCAAAAATCTTTGTGAAGAACTGAGATCTTACATCATACAATTTGAAGGAGTGGATTTCAGAAGGAATCAAAGACACATATTACCAGTCTCCAAACTAGTGACGCAGCAGATTGCTAATTTCGATGACTCTACACTTGTTCAAATTTCGGAAGACAGTGTACCTTCTTTAAGTAATCCTGATGTATTCCCTGAAGTTCCAATTGAGAAAGAATCCCCAGAGACTGTCCCTGTTGCTAAACCCAGTAAAGTTTTTATGTGACCAGATCAAGCAGAATTTCCAGACCCAATCTGAAATAAACAGCAAGTTGGACTTGAGTTCTGATTTGTTGTTAAATGTTGATGTGATATCTAGCATGTGAAATGTTTTGTTCTCCTATTGCATATCGAACAACTTAAAGAGGGAGGATGCAGATCATTGAGTATACTGTACCTAGTCAGCCACCTTAGCTAGATAGTACATGCATATAAGTTACTGAGCACGTGCAAGATCAGTGCCATTTTGTACAGTCAGCCAGAGTGAATGCAGGCCTGAATGGAGATGCACGTGTGAGTGTATCTGAAGTAATAAGTGAGTCAGTTAGCTTATGTAATTTGAAGTACATGTGTCAGTTACAATTCCTGATGTGTTTATGTACAATAAATATTTTGAACCCATTACAACACTTAAACATCTCTTTGAATACACGAGACAAGTGACAGAGCAAAATACTGCAGGGTACTTTACAGTGTTCATGTTTTTTATTTAAATCATAAAAAACTGTTTCAAGTGTGTGCAAGTACATCTGACAGCATTTGGGAAATGAATGTAATCTTTCAGAGTTAAATTACACTTACTCTTGGCTCAGGGACAAGGGCTTGATAGTGACAGTGCCCATGAAAACAATGCCTTATTTATTTATTTATTTTTTTATCAAGAGCAAAATGTGTGCTGCTGCTCCATGAGTATGTACTGTGAAGAAAAAGAAGTTATGTCTTACCATAACGTTCCATCTATGTTGTTGATCTTCTTTAATTCATCACTGATGGGTTATCGGTTCCATCCTCGGAACTGAGTCGGCCTTATAGCAAGCTCACATTAGACAAAAAACTCTCGAGCTTAGTCTCTACCCAGAATGCCCCTCTCCCTGTTACCTCAGATCGGGTTTGTTAGAGAAAAGCAAGTAAAGCGCAGGCCACTTCTACGCAAATAACCTAAGGTACCACATAAACCCAAAGCATCCCCCAGGAGCCTTTGGAGGGGGACAGAGGGTGGGAAGTGATGAATGGAAGAAGGTCAACAACATAGATGGAATGTTATAGTAAGACATAACTTATTTATCTAATGTTGTTAATCTTCTTACCATTCATCACTGATGGGACAGAATCTCAAGCTACCTTGAGGAACCTGGGTGGCCCTTATGGAAGAATATTCCTGAGCACCATTGAGACGAAGGCAGCTCTTCCCCTGGAGACCATATCCAACTTATAATGTTTGATGAAGGTGTGTGGTTTAGCCCAAATGGCTGCTGTGCAGATGTCATCCATAGAGGCTCTGGAATGGAAAGCTACAGAGGTTGCTATAGCTCTAGTTGAATGTGCTTGATATTATGAGGTCCAGACTCATTTGTACGTGAGTAAGAAAGGAAATACAGACTCTGAGCCATTTTGATAAGGTGACCTTTGACACAGCAAATCCCTTCCTTGGGCCAGAAAAGGAAATGAAAAGTTGGTCTGACTTGCATATAGATTTAGTCCCGTCTAGGTAAAAATTGGTTGCCTGATTACATCTAAGGAGTGAAGGCGAATCTTGTTAAAGGAAAAATATCGGAGATCACTTAGGGGAGAAAGGATGGATCCTTCCTTCATACAGACTTAAGAAAAACTTTAGCCCCATCTATGTAAAAACTCAGTTGCCTATGTACATTTAAGGAGTGAAGGCAAACCTGGTTCCAGGGAAGAATCAGAAATAATTTAGAGGAGAAAGGATGGATGTGTCCAATATGATACTCTGCCTTTATGAAAACCAGGTAGAGTGCTTTATATACAAGGTCTGCAAGTCTGAGATTCTTCTGGCAGACATGAAGGCTATCAGAAATAAACATTTCCAAAATTAAAAATTTATGCCATGTTTTGCGGCTGGTTCAAACGTTTTTTGTGTCAAGGAGTGAAGGACTAGAGTAAGGGTCCAAGGCTCCAGGAGTTATCTGAAAGATGGCCTGATATGAGGAAATTCCTTTAAGGAAGGCTTTGCATAAATGGAAGGCATAAGAGGGGATGAACTATCAAATCTGAAAGGGGAGCTAGAGACCAAGGCGGATATACCAGGCTGGGCAGAAGAAAGGAAGGTCCACACTTGTCGAGGCCAGCAGGGAGGTCTGAGAATTACTTTGCATTTCAACCGATGCTACGATCGTTGTTAGAAAGAGAGCCAAGAGAGCCAAAGAGATCACAGCAAGGTTGGCCCCAGTGGCTGAATATTTCAGTCGCCACCTCAGGGTTGAGGAACCATTCATGAGGCTGTAGAAAGCTTCTGCTCAAATGTCCATAATTGCACTGGAACTCCCCAGGATCTGCAATATCAGAAACAGTTGGAAGCTATCACCGATAACCAAAAAACGTATTGGTTTTGCCTCATAAGGTAGAACAAGGTTACCCACAGAAGGAGAATGTGCCAAAAAAACACACAAACTAGAACCACTGGAAAAATGGCACAAAGTGTCCGAAGAACTGTTGTAAACAGTAAAAATGGCCACACAATGAAGCCCGAAGGAAGCTCACTTTTAATGTACTAACGCTGCAAATACAAATACATTTTTGTCCTTACAAAAAGACTTCATCAGACAATAAGGTAAATAGTAAGCTAACCTCCCTTATCTATCTCTCCCCTGAACACCCATCCAATCATTTCTTTAATACAATTAGGAACAATCTAAAAACAGTTATAAAATCCTTAAAAAACAAACCAATAAATGCACTTCAATAAATACATATAATCCCATAAGTAAGTTTAAAAATGTAATAATAATAGCCGAGGAGGGTATTGGAATCAAAGTTGGATGGAGCTCGATGATTGGTTCCAAAGGCTGTATCTGTGCCAAAGTTGTCAGGGTGCTGAGGGAGAGATGAAGCTGGCAATAGTTCCAAAGATTTCAACATGCTCGGTGCCGAGGGGAGACTTGGAGCCGAGGTGGCTACTGGAACCAAATGCTAGTGAGCTGAATGATCAGTTCCAAAGGGTGTATCTGTGCCTAGCTGGCAATGGTGCCTAAGCTGACAAAGGTTCCAAAGAGTTCAACATGCTCGGTGCCGAGGGAGAGGCTCTAAGCTGAGGTAGTTACTGGAACCAAAGTGATAGTGAGCTGAATGATTGGTTCCAAAGGTATCAACATGCTCGGTGTCGAGGGAGAGGCTCAGAGCCGAGGTAGCTACTGGAACCAAAGTGATAGTGAGCTAGATGATCAGTTCCAAGTGTTGTATCTGTGCCGAAGCTTGCAATGGTTCCGAAGGTTTCAGCATGCTCAGTGCCAAGAAAAAAGCTCAGTGCCGAGGCAGCTACTGGAACCAAGGTGGTAGTACGTTGGATGATCAGATCCAGGGGCTATATCTGTGCTGAAGCTGGCAATGGTTCCAAAGGTTTCAACATGCTCGTTGTTGAGAGACTCGGAGCTGAGGTATATACTGGAACCAAAACATTTTATCCTTATCACCCGATGGTGAAAGAGTCTGAGTGGAACCTCTTTGGTTTTAATAGGAGGGGTTGAGACCTCCATAAAAGAAAAAAAAAAGCTGCTGAAAAAGGAAGACCTTAGTACTCCTTTCAGGATTTATTTCATAAACATGAAGAGTGCAGGGCACTGGTTGAAAAAAAACAGAGACAGATGTCACACCGGAGGATGTATAGAGAGATGTGACACACCAAAACAGTACACATAATCGTAAAATAAGTCATGATTAGGTAATTTACATTTACATAACAATACAGTTTAAATCCTGACATTCCCTTCTTCCCCCTTTTTTGACATCCCGACAGGGAAAATATTACAAGAAAAAGAACAACAAGCTCAAGAAAGAAAAATGTCCAAGTATCCCTTGGAATCCACTCTTATTATTGTTAAGAGTTAAAAGTAAATGGAAGAAGAGGGAAACAACCAAGGGAAAAAAGGCCGTAACAATGATGGTACTTTAGAAGATACTGACAGTAAAGATAAATGGGTAGAGTAACTATTTATCGAAGGAAAGAGAGAAAATACAGAAAACCCATTGATTATAGCTCTATATTTTTAATAAAATGTACTTAGCTGAGAGCTCTTCTGAAATGCGGCTTTACTGCTATATGGCAAACGAGATCTGAGGTAACAGGGAGAGGGGCATTCTGGGTAGAGACTTAGCTTGAGAGTTTTTTGGCTAACGCGAGCTTGCTACAAGGCTGATTCGGTTCCAAGGACGGAACCGATAACCCATCAGTGATGAATGGGAAGAAGATTAACAGCATTAGATATAATGTTTCATCTCAGCTTTTGGCAAAGCACAAATTAGTTTCAGTTGTTAGGTAGCCCTTCTTTTCAGAGAGCAGTGTACTTTACCTTTATCATGACATAATGCATTTTTTCTTGATAAATAATTTTTGGCTGGATCATGCAGAATCCGCTTCAGTTATTTGCTAGCATTTCTGGTAAGGCTTGTAAAAATGAAGTTTTTTTTTATCAAAAGCAAAATTCTGTACCTTGACTTCTTGTGACAATTTTAAAATACTGTACATAACTTTCCCACAGTTATAAACTGCAAGACAAAAATGCCTCAGTCATTCATTGTGCACTACAGATGGGTGCCATGTGCTGTCAGCAGCACACTAATAGTCACCTGTATTCTTGGACCCATCTGTCTTGGACATTCCCAACCTGGCAGGAAAAAGAACCCTTTGATTCCCCCATTCAAGTTGATAGTGACTGATGTCATCTTCCTTCTCCACCACATGTAATTATTGATCAATATTCCTTCTTTTTTCCTCCTCTGCAGGATCCATTTATTTTCCCCTCCCCTGCAACATCAATTTGGGGTTACCACTTGTTCCTCTTTATGCGGAATGGTCTCTATTTGGGGAGCTGTACCCTAAAAAAACAAAACAAAACAGAAAAATCATGAAAAATGGCAAATGTTCTAAAACTTTGGCAAAAGAAACATTGTCTATTTTTCTTCTAATTGCCACATAAAACAATCTTTAACTAGAACATCTTAATATGGTATAATATGATATGAAGTGATACAAATGAACCACATTCTACAAATGTAAACTCTTATTTTGGCAAAAAAAAAAAGTGAAGTCCAGTGGTTATGGTCTGTCTTGAAAAAATCTCATGTCTCTGTAAAAAATAAATGTTCCACTTTGGGCATCTGTAAAATTGGCAACCGTACATCCAGTCAGAAAATAGTGTCCGTCTTCCTCCTGTCATGAGCTGGTGTCCCCAGCCTCTCTTTACTTGGTGAGTCGAGACTATGAGCTACCCCTCCATATCTGCAGTGGGCTGGACAATGTTTTGATTCATTCAGCCTACCTACAGTCCCACTTTATCAGATTGCTGTGACTACTCTATCTCCCAGTCTGTCATGAATGCAGATTTCTGCCCATTCACCTTAAATCTCAACAGCTAACTGGGTTACCCTTGGATTAGCATGCAAACACCAAACAAATTTTGTCAGAGACACAATTCTGTGTACACGTGGGCCCATGTATCACTCTGCATACCTAATCTGCATCTGGTGCACCAGTATCAATTCCATTTCCACCTATTGTTAAAATTGTATTGTGGTCACCTAGTGATACAAGGGACTGCTCCTTATCTGACAGAGCTGCAGGTGCTTCCTCTGGACCTCCGGTATTCCATCATTCTCCTCCACCACGAAGATGTCATGTTACTGCTGTCCACTTTCATCTGCCATATGCAGTCCTAGAACACATAAGAATATCCTTTTCTGTAGATGTTCCAAACATGCATTCAAGCTACAAGTTATATAGCTGTATTTAATCCATTTAAATTGATATCCATAGTCTGTGACATAGATCAACATGAGTTGCAGCATGCAGTTAGCCATTACTATGCACACACACGTGTGTGTGTGTGTGTGTGTGTGTGTGTGTGTGTGTGTGTGTGTGTGTGTATGAATTCCCTTCACAAGCTCGAAGTTTCAAAAGTTTGAACTGCAAATGGTCAGGACCATAAGATCGAAGTTTTTAAACCGTTAAAGGTTTGAATGGAGATCGCTGTACAGTGCAGAACAGGAAATTTACCATTTCCCTCACTGTAGTGCGATCTCGGAGTTGGTATATTTATTTAGCAGGGGGTGTGGGAGGTGCAGGGGGACTTGCCCCTGCAAAAACTTAAATTTGTTTTTATTTTTTTTTATTGCAATTTCGAAGTTTTAAAACTTCAAGTCATATGGTCTTGATCATTTGCAGCTCGAACTTTTGAAAATTTAAGCTTGTAAAGTAGATCAATATCTATCTATCTATCTATCTATCTATCTATCTATCTATCTATCTATCTATCTATCTATCTATCTGTCTGTCTATCTATCTATATATCTATCTATCTATCATAGAGGTTGCATCCCAACAAAACTGCTAGATATTACCTTAGATAAAAGTCTGCTTCACATCACCTAAATCTCATTTGAATGAATTTCATTTGACTGAGACAAAAATCACCCAATATTCAAATTTTTTTGAAAACTCATTTGAATGAATCTCATTTCACTGAATTGTAAACCATAGACATGATGTGGGTATCCCTTCACCTGTGACTTGTTTGTGATAAAAATAATTTCTGTAACTTACAGTGCTGACTGTCAATATACCGATAGTCATGTAGAAAGTAGTGTTGTACTGTTTCTAAATGTAGGCATGTCTCTTTACATTTTTATGTGAAGTATCTAAAATAATATGGCGGATGTGTTGTGCATTCCCAGCAGTAGTGGCAGTGTGTATAGTACTGTAAGGCAAGTAAAAGGTATATGCCCTTTCCCTCACTGTAGTGTGATCCTGGAGTTAGTATATAGAGTTCGGAGGGTGAGGATTGCACAGCCCCCCACACTGGGGGATGTGGAGGGCATAGCCCCCCCAACTAGTTTGGTTTTATATTGTCTGGTTTCTATTAAGAGGGTAAGTAAGTAGTTTTTAAATTCTGGAAAGAGGTAGTCATTAGTGTTGCAAGTATGTATGTTTATGATTTAAAATTTAGTCTTTTGAAATTTAGCATTGTAAGCTTTCAGTGAAATGAGATTCAGTTAAATGAGTTTGTAGTATTTTGAAAATTAGGTGATTTGGTCTCAGCCAAATGAAAGTCAGTCAAATGAGATTCAGGTGATATGAAGATATATATATATATATATATATATATATATATATATATATATATATATATATATACACACACACATACATACATACATATATATATAGATATATATATATATATATATAGATATATATATATATACATACATGTAGATCTATAGATATATATATATATATATATATATATATATATATATATATATATATAAAATAAACACTGTGCACTAGAAGAATCTTAATTATATAAATTCAGACTTCTTTTAGGCGTAGTAATTAATACTGAGCTAGTAGAAAGGAAATAAAAACTCAGACACTCGAAAGCTTAATCATCTATTCAGTGTCTGAGTTTTTATTTCCTTTCTACTAGCTCAGTATTAATTACTATGCCTAAAAGAAGTCTGAATTTATATATATATATATATATATATATATATATATATATATACATATAATGTGTGTAATATAACATATGATAGATGAATTAAATGTATATATTTGCTTGTACCATACAGGCATAGATTATTTCACAACTGTTTAAACAACGACCCCAGTGACAACCAAAACAAAAATAAAATAATAAAATCACTGTGTTGCAGCCAATTCTCTCCACAACCTTCCAAAGGTATCAAACGTTTTATTGAGACATAAAAATGTTTAAAAAGTATTCATTGAGCACTTTCATCCCCTCAGAACGGGGACTTCATCAGAATACATGCCTTCTATTAAGTCCAACATTTATAGCCCAGTGTGTTGATGACATCACAGCCACACAAATGCATTTAAGGGCACAACCACTTTTTTTTTAAATACAGCTTAAAAAACACTTATAAACATCTGAAACCATATTTGCTACACTAAAAATAAGCTTTCCTAACTTATGAAAATTTTTAACATAGCCTTTTGTCCCTAGCTCTCTTAATTAACAGGGGTTTTACACTGCTCTATAATTAAAGGTGTCTTAGCTCCCCAGAATGCATTTTGACATGTATATAATCTACATTTGCATATCTTATGGACACCTTACCGTATATGTTTCCCTTGCTTTAATCATGTTGACCTCTTCTTTTCCAATCTCTCTCTGGCGTTGGAGTTGTGGGGTACACTGCCAGATTTACCTGAGCCTAAAACATGCAAGGTCTCTGCCTATTTATATGCTTGATATTTCCTATTAGTTTGGTTCATGTGGTTTGCATATATTGTTACTAGTTGTGATACAATCACTTTGTATATATCTTGTTAGTCTCTGATGGCATTACATATGTACATTTTGGTGGGAAGATGGGACAAGTTGTAGTCATCACATCCTCAGTATTGCCAGAATGTATCACTGGGTGTTTTGTTTTTTTCCTGGCTGATGTTTCCAAAAACATAATGTATTTCTTATTTTACAGTGTTACAGCTGGGTAGGTTTGACATCAATGGTTTTGTATACATGTTTTTCATATCTTTCTGCTGTTTACACAGATTTTCACAGCTATGGAGGTCCACGTACAGGGATTAACCACTGTGTGGCATTGTAATACTGTCATGGTACCTTGTGCCCAGATTAAATTTATGAACACATCTATATGTACCTAAGAAGTTTGATTCTGAGTGTTTACATCCTGCCAGCATTTCATGCACTGATCTATATAGCCTCTGGCCATAGTCCTAATATTGTTTTTTCTTGGATTCTGATTTAAGACACAACACAGACAGATATGTGGTGGTGCTGCGGTAGCGTTGTCACCTCACAGTAAGACGCTGACCGGTTCGACTCTCAGCTAGAGCGTCTTCTGCATGGAGACATGCGTGAATGGGCGTACCTTCGTTGAAGGTTGTGCATTACGGCTGGCAACTCAGCACGTAAAAATCAACTACTAATAATTAGCGGACCGGAGTTCTGCTGTGGCGACCCCTAACCGGGAAAAGCCGAAAGACACAACAACAACAGACGGATATTCAATGCTTAATAGGACTATTGACAGTTAATAGTCTGTGCTTCCCCTCTTTCCTCACCATGAGGTATATAAGACTATGCTAGGAACTTGAACCGGTTTAAGTTGCTAGCATCTGAAACACATAGTCTTCTTGCAAGTTGGTTATGGCCTTTCTGTGCTCCTTACTATTTTTATACTTTCTGGACTATTGAAGCTGCTGTTATTCTGGACTTGCCAGCCTAAGTGATCGGATATTTGCTGTGCACCATTTTCCTATGCATGGTTGATAGGCACTTGATCAGGTTCTGCTTGAGCATAACTAGTTGAATTCATTTTTCTCCTTAGGGCATATGCTTTTTTTAAACAATCTTTATTAAATTATCACATATGACATAGGCAATCATACATTTATATAAATGAAAACAAACCATACTGACATAATTTTAGTTGCAAACATTATACATCACTTACAGTCTATCCAGTCATTGTCAGTCGAATATTACATAGCTCATTCAAATCCTGCCTTCTTTTAAACCTTGTTCCTCCTCTGCATGTATTGTTCCCACAATTTACATTTTTTCTATGTAAAGATCCCAATTCCAGTTGTTTTATCTCTACCAGTATATATGCAACTTCTAGTACAGTTGGTTTAGACTTTCAGTTCCATTTTCTAGTAGCTGTTTTTTGGCAGCCACCATAATTAGACTCAGCAAGGCCTTACTATGTCTAGGTAAAAAAAATAATTTCCTTAGTTATACCAATTTGCTCACCCAGTATCTCTGACACAGAAGTCCACAGGGAATCTTGAAAGTCTACCAACTCTTTAAACTCCCAGAAAATATGTTGTCAATTAACTCTTTCTTCTTCATCACACCTCCAACATTTGCTATCTACCTAAGGAAAAACTCTTTGGAGTGTACTTGGGGTATAAAAATACCTACATAAACACTTCCAATCAAAGATCATAAATTGCCTAGACTTTCCTGCATATTTGGGAGGCATACATATATCCTCTATTCTTTCTTTGTGAATTGTTTGTCCAATCTCTCTTCCCAGTCCTTCCTAATCTCCTCTGATTGATTCTTACAGTTATCATGCCATATTTTGTAGGTGCTACTAACTATTCATTTTTTAAAAGCAGCTTCAGTTCTAGATTCTACTAAAAACTCTAGGATTCCCCTATTTCTTTCTCTTTGCCTATACGCTGATATCAATACTTGATAGGGAAGGCAATCTGTAGCCTGCAGTCCAAATACATTTCTGACCTCTTCCCATTCTATTACATTTCCCACTTTAATTATTTGCTCACAGTACCTTATTATTTTTGCCAGTTTTCTCCAATAAATTGCAGCCCCCTCTTGCCTATTGTCTGTATTCCTAATTGCAGTCATCCCTATCAGGAGAATCTCTGTCCTGCATTCCCACGTTGGTTTGGTTCTTAGAACACTTTCTGCAACTTTACAAATGTAATATTCTGTATGGTTATTGTTATTCTTTTTAAGGATCTGCATCCAGAATGACTCCTCATTTCTTGAGCTTCCCCCCTGTTTCATCATCATCCCTTTCCACTTTGAATTACAGGTTTCTGCTTATGCTGTGTATAGGAGCCTTAACTGTGCAGTTCTAAAATATCCTTTCAAATCGGGTGATCCTTAAGGTCATATTCTTTGACGTTTTTTTCCCCCAAAACAGGCTCACTATTTGTGTGAAATGATTATACTCTGCAATGAAAATTCTCCTTTCTCTTTGTTGTATGTCTGTGGAATTTAATATAAGTTTTGCAATGTGCTACAGGAGGGCTTGCCCACTGCAAAAGCAAATTATTTTGTTTCTGTCACTCATCTGAGTTCTGGATTAGAAGTAGGATTTCAAGCTGTCAGTCATCAATCATTCATAATGGAATGGTCTTGGATTAGTATGCACATTGACTATTGAGGTATTTGATTTTGGCATCAGTACATTGACTACTGAGGTATTTGATTTTGGCATCATTGTGAATATGCCTTGAACTCATATGTGTAGTATTAGGTATAACATTTGGTTTCTTTGTGCAGGATATTTAACACAATATGTCACATATGTGTAACCTGGAAATGCTTGCCATGTGGAGTTCACCCAGGCCAGTTTTACATTTGTGATTCCAAGGATCTTGACTGCAAGCCTCAAACCTCAAAACTTTAGCAGTAATTTTGAGAAAATTGTATTAAGTCTGAGGATGTGATATCTTGGAATGTTTACAACACTCTGAGGTACACTGACCTTGAAATGTGTATACATAGTAAGGAGGCATTAGGGATTCTTGGAGGCTACCTGCAAAAAAAAATGCTTTTATTCTGTGAGAACAAGTTGTAGAATAAACTGGTTTGCTGTTAGAATCAGTATTTTCTTTTTTTGTAGTTTAGGTACCTGCAATAATGTGTTTTGAACTTGTGCAAAGCTGAAGCTGAGAAGACATTTAACGATCTGTTCTACGCATTTGATAGGAGATTTTTGGTAAGGAATTTCTTATATAGATTGTGTTTACTGCACTCGTTCCATATATATTCAGAAGTCAATGTGAAAACACACTCCCAACCTTAATAAACTTTGCTGTCTCTTCTCTCCTTCACTTTACAGGTAGAGTTTGAATTATTACTCACCTCCTCTGAGGCCTTCACTGATAGATTTCCACTGATTGCCTCTCTGGTTTCACTAGTTTATTTGCATTCCACCTGGTTTACACCCCTTGTGCTACCTCCCTCCTCCAATACTAAGTCTATATTAGAATCCTGCTGAGCATGGAGTCATCTTTAAATTACTAGTCTCCCACCAGGACACAAGTGCTCTTCAGCAATTGAATTCTGCTTGCTGGCAAGCCATTATACCTCAGGAATTTGTTTAAAGTGTTCAGATTTGTAAAGTAACACTTACTTTTTGCTGCCCATTACTCTTGTCTTGGCGGGCTCTGCCCCGCTCCATTCGCCCTCGCTAATGCTCAGGCTCTCTTTGCTCCCCTGCCCTGCACCCAATTGCCTCCCACCCCCACTACCTCTACATTTATAGTAATCGCAACCACACCCACAGCTCAACCTCACATCACCTCCAACAATCACAGCTCCTCAAGTCAGGTCACATTACACCACACCCACTTGCTCCAACACAAAATGCTCCCAACCACTCTCATTCCCACTAGGCATTATTACATCACCCTGCACTACTTACCCATCCACATATAGTGCAACCCTATAATTCCTATCCACACCTCCACCTAGAACCAACTTAAACTTTATAACCATGACTATCACACAACCAAGTCTAGTCTTTCTCATAATTATTTATAACTCCACAAGTTATCACTCTAGCAATATCCCTAAACATAGTAGCACAACACTATATTATGCACTCTCATATACAGACACCTCACATTATAATAATATCTGCTCACAATTATTCAAGAACTACATAACATACCAATTCAGAACTAAACACATATGCTCTCATTCCTACTCCAAAAACACACAATACTTTCTCACACTCATCAACAAACTCCAACATCTGTATCACCATTTTAGCTAATTCTGCCTAAAATGCAGATTTTCTAGAGTTTCTGTGATTTAAAAAGCTTGTTTCAGTTACATATTGTACTTATTTTACTGCCTGCACTTTAACAAAGTTGTTTTTTTTTTGTTTAAAGTACCTGTTTAACTGTTGTAGGCTACACACTCAAGTGTGGTAGCCATTTCTGTTCATTTAAAGTGTTTTTTTTATTGTGTCTGCTTTATTTTCTGAAAAAAAAACAATCAAAAAATATATACTTGTTTTCCCACCTTTCTAAACTAGTATAGTCCAGTTTTCAGGTTAGTGCTGAATTCAGGGCTGTGTTACAGGTTTCTGTGTTTGCCCATACCTTACTTGGATAGGAGGAAGTTTCTCTGTTCACTGTGAGAGATGGGGAGCTTTGAGCAGCCTATCTGTCCCTTGAGGAGTGGTTTCAGCCCAGAAATTAGTAGTTTATTGGCCATTTTGGGCTAATTTCTATCTATTTCATTTCCCTGCTATAAAACCTGCATTTGTACGGTTTTCCGCCGGTTAGCTAGGGTATAACTATTCCCGGCTCCACAAAGTCTATTCTTCAATTTTTTCCTTTAAACTAGACAAACTTTCAACTTAAGCACTCAAACCATTCACTTCTCATCCTGGCACTTGCTCAAAACTCATAGCAAGCACTAATAAACCTTAGCACTAGACCCCTCCCTATACTGCAGAGAAGGACAAGGCTCTCTATTCGACCTTACCAGCCAATCAGTAAAACAGTTCACTGTATCTATCCAGGCATGTCCAAAGGGCAGTTTCAGGTGTACTCTCTGGTCCAACTGGTGAATCTGGGCATTTTGAGGCAATGTTACAATTGCCTCATGTACACAGACAACCCTTTCCTCCTTCCATCAAACACTTAAGACATTTTATTTATTTTATTTATTTAACATTTGTTGACCGGGAAAGTCCGACTAGGTTCCACAGATCCTGTTTACAGCGGAGGCCTAGGCAGAAATGCTCCAGAAGCATGTCTTTACATGTGAGAGGTGCAATTATACAGCCAAACTGGAGGCTAAGCTCTCTCAATCCAAGACTGGACCAGGCAGTCAAGAGGAGAAGGAAATTACTTGCATCACACCACCAGTCTCACATAGACGTATAAAACCAGCACCGGCAAAAAACACACATAAATACATGAAAACATACTCGGAGGCTCTAAATAAAAATCTGCAAAAGCAACAGAGCCCTCCAAAGCAGACATCCAAGCAGCCTCCACCCCCCAACACAAACCATGAAACACATACTTCACAAAACTCAGTGTGCCACGCAATCACAGCCCTGAAGGCAAAATAAAATACCCAACACACTAGTAATAGGTGACTCTATAGTCAGGCACACTGATGTCCCACTCACTAGGCTGAAAAAGGAGTAGGTTACTGTTAGCTGCCTGTCGGGTGCCAGGATCCGCCACATAACACAAGCACTCAGGTCACTCCACAACAAGTACAAATATGACTCTGTAATTGTCCATGTCGGTGTGAATGACCTGAGCCGTACCTCCCTGGACTACATGAAATGAGACATGGAGTAGCTCTCTAATCATGTAGCTCAAGCCGGTATGACCCTGACCCTGAGTAGCATCCTGCCATCACCAAGAATGACACCACGGTACAGAGGAAAAATTATAAATTTCAACAATTGGCTAAGCTTCTGGTGTCATTCTAGGGGGATCCAGTGTCTGTCAGCCTGGGATGACATGCTCGACAAGCCACACTGCTTTGCTAGAAATGTCTTGCACCTGTCACCCTTAGGCTTTCGAATACTGGCCAAGGCTCTTGCCACCCCCATAGTGCCTTTTTTAGGCAAGGCTCAAAAGACAAACCCACCACTGTAAATAGCACAAGTAACAAAAAAATGAGAGTAATGCTACTCAATGCCAGAAGTCTAAACCTTAAAATGCACGCACTCGAGGCACTCCTCAGTATGGAGAAAATCGATATATGTGCAGTAACAGAAACCTGGTTTAAGGCCCCAGAGAGCACCCCAGCACTACCAGGCTACAACTCATACCATACATTTCGGCCACAAAACCCAGACCGAAATACAAAAGGTGGGGGAGTATCCATATTCATTAAGGATACCCACACCTCCAGGTTAGTGGCACAGCACGATGCTTCAGAGATCATCCAAGTGCAACTAACAATGGGCAAAACTGCTATTCAAATTATGGCTTGCTACAGATCACCCACCGTGTCCCAGGACCCCCACTCCGTATTCCTGGAAACACTGGGAAACATAAAGGTCCTACCAAACACCCTGATATTGGGTGATTTCAATTACCCAAACATTAACTGGGGTACAAACTCCCTTGCCCAACATTTCCTAGGATTTATAAACTCAAATGCCCTGGATCAACTGGTCAACACCCCCACCAGAGGTGGCAACATATTGGACCTGGTCATCACCAACATTGGCGACTGGTGTTCCACACTGGACGTCAACTCCTCGTTGGTTAGATCTGACCATAAACTAATCATTCTGGATATCCACATTCCGCCACCACCCCCAGTCAAAGAAACCACCATGAAAAACTTTTCAAAAGCAAACTTCACATTACTTAAGACCGAGGTGGGAAGTTTCAAAGCCTCCATGCTAAAGGATAACACTGTCCAAGCTGCAAAATCCTTTACTAATGCACTCTACGGGCACCTACAAGAATGCATGGATCGTGCTATCCCAAACAAAACCAAGACTCACTCCTCCAAGAAAAGGAAACCAGTCTGGTGGACCCCTGCCATAAACAAGCTATACAATAGAAGGAGAAACTATTACAGAAAAGAGTAAAAATCCCAAGAAGTGAAGACATTCCTGATCAGTATCAGCAAGAAACTACGTTCCCTCATAAAATCATCCAAGGCTAGCTTTGAAAGAAAAATTGCCATGGACTCCAAAGATAACCACAAGACATTCTTTAGCTATGTCAAGAATCTAAGTGGGAATTCTCGGATATGCTCAGAGTTAGTGCAGAATGGCACAAAACAGACAGAACCGACTGACATAGCCAACATCCTGGCAGACAGGTTCAGTGCAAACTTCACCCCCCTCTCACCCTCAAAAGGGCCCATAACTATACCAGAAGAATGTAGTGCCCCTGAAATCAGACACTCAGGTTAAAACAGCCCTCTCCAAAGCCAAAAACACAGCATCAATGGGACCGGACGGTGTCCCAGGCTGTATCCTACATGAGCTCAAAGATGAACTAACCCCTCACCTAAACACACTGTTTAAACTTAGCCTCTCCACAGGGTATGTGCCCACAGAGTGGTGCACAGCAATGTTTATTTCACTCCACAAAGGTGGAGCCACAATGGACCCCGGGAACTATCGCCCTATAAGCCTGACTAGCTTGGTCTGCAAAGCTATGGAGCACATCATCATGGATCTCATTAACAGTGAAATTGGGAACCTCCAAACACTGAACCCTACCCAGTTCAGCTTTGTTAAGGGCAGATCATGCCTCCTAAACCTGGTGGACTTCTTTGAGACAGTTAACAAGGCTATAGATGAGGGAAAGGTGGTCCACACATCCTACCTAGACCTCGCAAAGGCCTTCGACACCATTTCCCACTCAGGTATTATAGACAAGCTCACCAGCCTGATACACCCCTACATGATGAGATGGGTTGCCAACTGGCTCATGGACAGAACCCACATGATAAGAGTTGCTGGAGCTAAGTATGACTCTAAACTGGTTACAAGTGGCATTCCCCAGGGCTCAGTCCTAGGACACCTCCTGTTCGGCATATACTTCTCAGAGGTACAGGCAAGCACAGGAGGACTATGGCTGACCAAGTTCACAGACGACTGCAAACTAGGAGCTATAATTGACTCTCTGGCTGACACAGACATCCTCCAAAAGGGTCTCACTGAGACAGATACCTGGTGTCAAAACCATGGCCTCAAGCTAAATGTGAAAAAGTTCATAGTCATCCCCTTTGGAAAAAACAACATACTCACAAACTATCACATAGGTGGTAGCCCCCTAAATATGAAAGATATAATAAGGGATCTGGGGACCCAAGTAGATAGTTACCTCTCCTTTGATAATCACATTGCCAAAGTGGTTAGAAAATCCTTCTATGTGGCCCACTTAATCACAAAAGGGTTTGCATCCAGATCGAAAGAGGTCATAGGGCCCCTGTACGCATCACTCATCAGACCGATCATAGAGTACAATGCCCCGTTTGGGATGTACTTTAGAAGACACCTGCAACAACTGGAAAGACCACAGAAGTACCTCACCAAGAGGATCACTGACCTCATGCAGATGCCCTATGCAGTTCGACTGAAGAAACTCCAGCTGTACTCGGTTGCATACAGCCTACTCAGCGGTGATCTCTGCCTGACATATAAGGCCATGTTCAACCCAGAATTGATGGACATGCTCCACCTAAATAAAAAACATATCCTCTCTCGCCATATGCTCCAGGGATATAAACCTCACCACAACAATAAATAGGACGTGCTGGAGGGATTGATTCCTGTCCCAGAGACTTCCCATGCTCTGGAACAAGATTCCAATCTACATTAGGCAGAGATCCTCGCTAACCCTCTTCAAGAAAAACCTTGACAAGTGGATGGGAAACAGAATGTTTACCCCAGGGATCACTTCAATGGCTCTGCTGGACAGAGGCATAGGGAACTAATCTAAGGGGACAGTGAAAGCCAACACATTCTGGCTAGGCTTATAAATGCCTTTCTGGCAGATAGCCTAGTACCTACCTATGAACCTATGAATACCAGGCTCACCATAAGTGGGGACATCCACCCCAACCCAGGCCCAAATCCATCCTGTCCAACACAAACTGCTCCAACACAGTTGTCAGAACATAATACCCCCACTATCTTCATCCTTGGGCAAATCAACAACAGCAGCAAAACCAACGATCTTTTAATGCTAAATATTAATATTAGAAGTATCAAAAATAAAATACCAAAACTCCAGGCCACAATAGCACACTACTCCCCAGACATAGTTGCTTTTACAGAAACCTGGCTAAATAAAAACATAGCTAACTCAGAAGTTCTCCCTACTGGCTACAATATCATTAGACAAGACAGACCACTTCGTAAAGGAGGTGGAACTGCCTTACTGTATAAGTCCATCTTAACTTTACATCAAATACCAAACTCCTACCCCTTCCCCAATAATTAGGACATGCTTATCTCACAACGTCAGCTTCACCCTAAAAAGGTCATCACCACAATTGTGATCTATATTCCACCTGGTAATACACTTGCTAGCCTTGAAGACTTCTTATCCTGGTGTTCTGCCACATACTCACAAGAAACCCTCATTCTGGGGGATTTCGACCCAGATTGGTTCACCTGTATATCAGAACCACCAAGTAATCTAATAAATCTCCATGGCTTCCAGCAGCTAGTCCAGATTCCAACTAGATGTGATAAAACATCTAAAAGGGAATCCATCCTTGACTGGGTCCTAACTAACAATCCCACATTGCACCCCCACACAGGCAGTTTCCCAGACACCTTAAGTGACCACAACATAATATACCTTATACGTAGTAGAACAAGCATATGCAAAACCACTAACTATAAATCCACTAGAAACACACAAAATTTCTCTCCTGAGGTCCTCAATAGTTTACTCTGTAACTGTGACTGGACCACCCCTAAAAACCCTCCCACTTGACCAAGCTGTAGCATATCTCAACAAAACATTTCTACAACACCTAGACACTGTCGCACCATTGCGCAAAATCATGGTTAGAACCTCTACAAACCCCTGGCTCAGTAAAGAAACCAAACAAATCCTCAAGTCCAGAGACACTGCCTGGCTTTACTATAAAAAAAACAAAGAAACACAAAGCCTAACTAAGTACCAAGAACTGTGCAGCCATGCAAAAAAATGCATTAGGCTGGACAAAAAAATCCTACTTCATGACATTACAAACTAGATACCAACACAATGCCTCAAAATTTTGGAAAAATGTAAACCAGCTACTCCCAAATCAACCACCCCTGACACTAAAGTTCCCATCGAAACACAATTCATCTCCCACTTTGTGAACTCAATTCTATCCTTAGTATCACAGGACAGTTCCAACCTCAATACCCTCCCAAACACAAATAACGCTAATAAAAGCTTTACCCTCAAAACAGTTTCCACCACTTCAATCAAAAGCATGCTCTCCAAACTAAAAACCTCATCAACAGCAGCCAACCTACTCCCTAGCTATTTCTTGTAACTCACAGCAGATGCTATTGCTATCCCAATCTCCACTCTTATAAACAGATCAATTGTTGAAAACTATGTGCCCAAACTCTGGAAAATATCCTATGTTACACCCTTACATAAAGGCGGGACCTCCACTGAACATGATAACTACAGACCCATTGCTATACACTCCCCCCTGGCCAAAATCCTAAAAAAATGCATCCATACCCAGGTGGTAAAATATCTCCTAGACAGTAACATCCTGTCACCTACTCAACATGGTTTCAGACCTGCCCATAATACCACTACAGCCCTCCTCTGCTTCACAAACACAGTAAACCATCTCAAAAACGAAGGCCTGTAGGTGTCAACTCTTTTTTTGGATATGTCCAAAGCATTTGACACAGTCTCACACCAAATCCTGCTAAACAAACTAAACCAATGTCACCTATCAAATTCCACTCTTACCTGGTTCCAAAGCTACTTAACTAACAGGTACCAAGCTGTGAAATGGGAAAACTCTCTCTCTCCTCAGCTGCTCATAACTATAGGAGTCCCACAGTGTTCTATCTTAGGACCACTACTATTCAGAATCTTCACAAATGTCTTCCATACCTCCACCAGCATGCATCTATCATTCAGTATGCAGATGATACTACCATAATCTGTGCTGCACAAAACATTCCCACCCTCCTGCAAACAACTCAACTAGCATTCTCTGATGTTGAAAACTACCTTACCAAAGCCCAACTTATTCTCAATCCAAAGAAAACTCAGCTTATGATTATAACCAGTTCTAACAAAAACACTGATAACAGTCAATTCACTATATACTCCACATTGCTACTCCAAATGCTCCAGTGGCACAGGCTAAGCTATTGGGAATAACCATAGACTCCCACCTAAAATTTGATAATAATCTTAACTTAATTATTAAAAAAGTACATGCCAAACTGGGATCACTCTACCGTATCAAACCATTTCTTACCAACAATACAAGATCAGCCATTGCTTGCTCACAGCTTCTATCCACCCTTCTCTGTGCATCTCCCATTCTGACTAATCTCAACAAAATTGAACTAAGCAAAATGGAAGCCTGCTATAACAGAATTGCCCACTTTGTTGCAAATTGCTCATATAGAACTCATCATTGTATTGCTTTGAGACAGCTCTACTGGCTTGAACTGCCCAACCTCCTAACCTACAATCAGCTCTGCCTCTGTCATTCTATTACCTCCCCAATAAGTGTCCTTTGTTTGTGTCTTTCGGCTTTTCCCGGTTAGGGGTCGCCACAGCGGAACTCCGGTCCGCTAATGATTAGCAGTAGATTTTTTACGTGCCGAGTTTGCCAGCCCTGACACACAACCTTCAATGAAGGTACGCCCATTCACGCATGTCTCCACACAGAAAACGCTCTAGCTGAGAATCGAACGGCACAACGTCTTTCTGTGAGGTGACAATGCTACTGCAGCACCACCACCGCAGTCCTGCCCTCAAAAATCTAGTACAACATCACTCAGTGAAAAGGCCTCTTAGATCATCAAGTAAACTACTACTAGAAGTCACCAACAGCTACAATAGCTTTGGAGACACACTCTATAGTAGTTCAGTGGCTAATAAATGGAACTCTCTCCCCACTAGCATACAAAACACATTGTCCAAAGCCTCCTTTAAAAACCTCATTAGGCAACATCTCAAGCAAAGTTGGCAGTGCCATGACTGCTCTCCACGCTAGTGAAAGCGAATAAGTTACACATAGTAAACCTAGAGTACTTGATAATAGTTTTCACTCTTACTCAGAAACACTGGCTAATGTACACTGTATGTACTGTACCTGTGTACTATGTATGTATTCTACCTATGTTCCAAATTTTAGCTGTACACCACAAATCAATTAATTACCTTTATTTTTAAATTAATATTTTCTTGTTTGTTCTCTCCACTCTAACTGTTGATGTGCTGCATACCACTGTAAAAACATGTCTATTGTAATTTGTGTGTATACTGATCATGTCTAAATATCTGAATGTATCTGTAATTTTTCTATGTGGAGCTTTTCTCCCTGGGCCTATGCTGAAAAAGGACCTTTTCGGTCTAGTCAGACACCCCCGTTTAACAAATGTAAAATAATAAAATAATAAATAATAATATATTGCCTTGAGAAACAATGTTAACTATTTTACTTTTGATAGTGATCAGTGCAAACCATCCACATGTTCTTTATTGTTTTGGATGCAATATTTGACTCTTATGTAATCCATGTATGGCCCTTGATGCTCTTACGTGACCTTGATACACTTTCGTAAGACTGGTCGGGTATCAGTAATTTCCTATGGAAAACAGCAACTGGGAGATTCAACACATTGAATCAAGTTTATGAACGTTTTTGTTTTTGGTACTAGTATAATACAATTTTTGCATCTTGTATGTCTCATGTTGTGGTATGTTCTAACATGGTTTCTTTTTCTATAGGTCCATGTCTATCTCATGATGCATTTTTTAAGCCCTCCATGTCAGTTGTACAGAATAGTGCATAGTGTCCATTTAATAATCTTTCTTCATACCTGTGTAAAAACTAGCTCATGTTTATGGGCTCATAGTTGTACACTAGGCTAAAGACCATTAGGGCCTTTATAAGCCTAGCTGAGTAACTTATATGTAATCCACAAGTTTTAAGTTTAAGACATTTACTAGTTGCTGCCATCAGAGTCATAGGTGGCAGACCAGGGGGTGAATTTCTGATCTCCATCCAGTGTTATGCTTCAATAGGATTAGGTAGGGACTTTGTTTCACATGGATGGAGAGCCTATTCCAGAGAGTGGAAATTCCCTGAGATACACATCTTTCTCTTCAACATATCCTTTTTATGTCACAAGCAAAATTTAGGTCTTTAGATCTAGTAGTTGCAGCGTTGTTTATTTGTTTGTGGATGTGCAAAGGGTTCATCAGAGCAGGGTCCAAGGATGCCTTGGAAACCAGGCATAGATCACTTCAAAATAGTCTGTAGGAGACCAAATATAGAGGGGCTTTGATGTAATTTGCATAGGACACTGTGTTTATGCCCTGTATTCTTTTTGTAAGGAACCTTTGTGGACATTCCAACTGTTGCATGTGCTTGGTCAGGTACATACTGAAGGAAGCATTATACTCTATGTTGGGTCTGATGAGTACAGTGGTATGATGGCTTCCTTGGAACTAGATGCCATGATCTTACTTATAAGTTGAACAACATAGAAGGGGTTTCTTTCTACTTTGGACATATGTTGGTTGAAGGCTAGGTTACTATCTACATGATTCCAAATCCCTTATTAGTGAGTCAGTTCTTAGGGGTTTTTTATTGATGGCATAGTTTCCTAGGGTTAATGACTTGCCAAAAGGCACTATAATGCATTTTTGGCAATGAATTTTAAGCCATGGCTTTGGCTTCAGTCACTTACACCTTCATAAAGGGTGTTTGCATTTTTGGAGTATTCTCTGACTGCTCCCCATTTGCAATCATCTGTGAACTTGTTCAGCTAAAGACCTTTGACAATGGCTTTGACTTCTGAGAAGTAGATGCCAAAGAGGAGTGGGCCAGCAGTGAGCCCTGAGGGAGTCCATGAGGGAGTCCACCGATAACCTCTTTGTGGAGATGGTCTCACTGCTGCTAACCTTCTGGGTCCTATCCATGAGCCAGCTGGGTATCTAGCATGTTATATAGGGCATTTATGCCTAATTTTGTAAGTTTGTTAACAGTGCCTGAGTGGGGTATTCTATCAAATGCCTTAGCCAGATCAAGGTAAGCAGTATGCAGTTTTACCCGCATCCGTTGCTTTAGTGATCTTTTCAATGAAGTCCACCAGTTTCTGTAGACGTGACCCCCACCTTTGATGAAGCCAGACTGGGGCAGATCCAGTGTCTGGACATCTACAATGTGTTTGTTGATTATTTCCATGATAATTCTTTCCATGGCTTTGCAAATAAGACTAGTCATTCTAATGAGTCTGTAGTTCCCAGGATGTGTTGATGATCTGGCCTTATGAGGAGGGATGACCATTGCAGTCCTCCATTCTCATGGCAAAAAAACTATTTTGAGACTATAGTTAAATAGTGACTTCAGTAGCCCTGATAAATCATATTTTAGACTATTCAGGAGACATCCCGGGATATTATTGGGGGCCACTGAGGGTGTGTTCTTGGCTGTAGTGTGCATAGCCAGGAAATAGTCTCTGTTTATAGTTGGAAGGGTTATGTTTGAGGGTATTTCTTGGGGGTTGGTTGGGGGTGACTTGGGCGTAAAGTTGGAACTGAATTTTTCAGCCAACAGTCATTAAATTGCCCAGCTCAATGAATGTGTCGCCAGCAACCATCAGTTCAGCACACTGTTATGTGCTGCTTTTGAGGTTTTTGATATTGCTGAAGAAGGCCTTATGGCTGTCTTTTGCCTATTTTAACCTAAAATTTGGCTTTATTGGACTTAGTTAGCCCCCTTAGTTGCCTGTTTAGTTTGATGAGAAAGTTCTTATCTTTATGGGAGTTACACTTCCTGATTTTAGCCATGATTCTTGTTCTTTTGTTTTATATCCTATTTAATTTGGGATGCCACCAGAGCAGTTTGTTCTTGGAGTTAGTTTTGGACTTACTTCTGGTAAGTACAGCAGCCTTTGTGCAGCCACTGATATGGTTGTATAGGGTTTCTGTGAGCAATTCTGCATAAGCTACTGTTTTTTCTGGATTTGGAGTGCTTTGAACATTGACAAACTATCACATAATAAAAGATAGCTTGCCTTTGATCTAAATACCGGTTTTGTCGAGTCCTACTATCCTTATTAGATCTGTTATGAGGCCCTCCTAGGGGTCTATCTTATGGAATGGTGGAAACCACTCATCAAACAATCTGTCATTAAGAAAAAAAGCTTGTGTGGTGTTTCATGCTTCTGCGCATGCAGACACCTTTTCATTGGCAGTGACATATCATGGCTGAAGTATTATCACTGGCCTACTGTTGCAGACCTACCTTTTTTGTATGTGTGTGTGTGATTTTTTTCCCACCTATTGTGTATAATGGGTTTTGTGTTCATTATACATTGCTAAAAGAACACACAGCAGAGGATTAAAACTCTGAACTGTTAATGAATTGCTTCTTTTAGACAAGGGTAGAAGGTTGATCTTTTCTAGCTGCATTTTCCTGCTCTGCAACCCTAAGCAATTGACTTAACCAGGCAATGTTCCCAGGTTGCCCCCAAAAAGGGAACTTGTCCATTGGACTAATCTGGTTAAGAAATAGATAAAAAAATAATCCACAGAACTGCATCAGATAAATCTTACAGCTTTCAAAGCTGTAACATACTTTTATATAGATACACACACACACACACACACACACACACACACACACACACACACACACACACACACACACACACACACACACACACACAGGAGAGTTAAGCATCTAACAGCTTTTAAAAACATTGATTGATTAGAGCTGAACTTTTCTTCTTGCCACTCCCAGTATGGCAACAGTAGTACAAGTACTACTGGAAGGCTATGTTGTTGTTGTTGTTGTGTCTTTCAGCTTTTCCCAGTTAGGGGTCGCCACAGCTGAACTCCGGTCCGCTAATGATTGGCAGTAGATTGTTTTATGTGCCGAGTTGCCAGCCCTGACAGACAACCTTCAACGAAGGTAAGCCTATTCACGCATGTCTCCACGCAGAAGATGCTCTAGCTGAGAATCGAACTGGACAGCATCTTACTGTGAGGTGACAACGCTACCGCAGCACCACCACCACAGTATTGCTACTGGAAGGCTATGAATTCTATGAATTCTGTTACAGCTTTCAAGGCTGTAAAGCACTTCACACCCCTACTCTTTGTGTGCTTTGTAACTCTAAATGCATTGAGCCAAGGAAAGTTCCATGCATTATAAAGAATCACAACTGAGTTTGTCTACTCATAAGCAAACTTGTTATGTTCTCAGAATGGATGTAAATAGCATCCATATCTTGTACACACAAATTTATTATGACTGGAGACTCTGACTGAAATTCTTAGAAAGTTCATGCAGCATGCAAAGCCATGCAATGGCTTTGCATACTGCACAATGCTGTCCTCATTGATAGTCCGCTTTCTGCTCAGTAGTACGGTATTTTCAGATCCTCATATAAATGTGGTAGGACATTGGTGGGGCCAGTGCTAATGATGCTCTTTAGCCTCCCAGTATACTGCTCTGGAAGGTCACTTTTGAAATATGGTGATTCATAGAGATCAGCATTATAAAATATACATGCAACATATGGCACAAAATGCATTGGTGCAAGTTTAGTTTAGCTAAGTGCACTTCAGTGGTACATGATCTAAACACTACGAATCAAAGCTACACCAGTTGGCTCAGATTACTGCTCTAGGTAAGTAGTGCAATACTGATGTATGAGAGGATATGTGAGTGCATGTGTCTGTGCAGGTATGTATGACTGTGTGTGTGTGTGTGTGTGTGTGTGTGTGTGTGTGTGTGTGTGTGTGTGTGTGTGTGTGTGTGTGTGTCGGGGGGAGGGCTGTGTGTGCCCATGTGCATGGTTTACTAGGTACCAGTGCTACGTACTAGCACAAGGTAGTTTTAGCTGATCAGTTGAGTGATTCATATTAATACTAATTTTATTTTAATGCCATCCAGCTACACACAATTTGTGCTTGACTGTGAATTGCATGAAATTGGCGAAGCGTAAGTCACCCTATCTGTGCAGGGTGATTTGATTTTCTGTGAAGCATAACTGTTAACACAGTACCTGATCATAACTGTTTATATCTTTATATGTTAACTAACTCACTGCATCAGCATTTTTCAACTTTCTGGATGTGTCTATAAAGCATGTGTATCTTGTTGAACGTGTTTAATAGTGCCTTTGTGTCTTTACTTCTCATTATCATGATGCATACCCCTGATTTGATTCCTCCTGTTATCTGTGAATACTTCTGTCTTGTGTTCTTTCTGCATGTTAATACATAGGACTCAGATTTTTTCATGTTATCTTTCATTTTTATATCTTCTTGCTTCACAGTAAGTTTTTTTTTATGGGCTTTTTAAAGTTGTATTTTTTTTTTATTTGGTTCTTCTGTAACTTGAAGTATGAAGTCAGTGTGGGCACACTCAATTTATGTTCCCATAGCTGTGTTCCATGCAGTCTTCTTACATCTTTGCTTAATTTCTTCTCTGCTCTTTGTGATTGCCTTTTGTTACTTTGTATTAGTTGTTCTTGTAGGGTTCCTATCACATAGTCGAACTTTTACAAGTTTGAACCACATATGGTCGAGACCATAAGTTTGAATTTGTAAAAGTTTGCGCATTTGAATGGAAATCTCCATAAGCGGAGATTTCCATTATGTTCGATGTGGTACGATCTCGCAGTTGGTATATTTAAGTAGCGGTTGTTGTGGGGGGTGCAGGGGGGCTTGCCTCCTTGCTTACAACAATTTATTTTGTTGTATGTTGTTTTTTATTTTTTTTTATGTATTCGAAGTTCCGTAACTTCAAACATAATGGTTCGACCATGAGGTGTTCGGAGTTACGGAACTTCGACTATGTAATATAGACCCGTTCTTGCATACATATGTATATTTAGGCATTTTTGGTTCACTTCAATTAGGGCTGTTAATTTCCTTATGTCACCCTTTTCATGGCCCAATCAAATGTCTTTATCTTTATGGTGCCATTCAGTGAGTTGTAAAAGGCACCCATTTACTGTTTTTTTTTTTTCCGCATGCTTGAATGGATTTGGAAACCATGATGTTTTCCTAGCTTTTCTTGCTCCTTTCCAAAAAAGTATGTACTACATGTCAAACACTAGTCATTTGCAGTCTAATTTCACATGGAAGAACGTTCTCTTTTATAATGTCCTTCTGGTTTGTTTTATAAGCTATTTTATATGTGTTTATAATATAAAAGCAAAATGCATGTATCTTATCGCCAGTGTATATTTTCTTGAATCTATTCTCCAAGGATGAGTCTGAAGATGGTCTGTGGGAAGCAGTGCTCTACCTTGGTCAACAAATTTTGAACAAATTCACAAACAGAATAAATATACAAACACTCACAGCGTATTCGTAAATAAGAACCCACTCATTTATTCGTACTGAATATGATTAAGTCTATATTTCAGCTTTATCTTATTTATTTATTTTAGTTTTTAAATTTTCTGAAATTGTATATAGTGAGTAGAACTGCTGTTGGTGACAACATGTTAAATGAGCTCTTCAAATTGATTGTGATGATGGCGACAGTGAATGTAGGACAGGACTGTGTCGAATATCACACTGGTATATGGGGGAAGGGGTATTTAGCAAGTAAACACGCTAATTGTCTTTTACAGCACAGCTACCCTAGTTAACCACTCCCATGCTTTTAAACACGTTTTTAAACAGGTATATAAATGGAATGGTGAATTTCTACATTTTATTATGTTTTTTCAACTACTATTTGGATTGCTTGTTTGTGTGTTTTAATAAAGAATATTTGACTTGAACTAGCTTGTGCTTCCCTACTTCCATTAGTGGATTTATACTTTGGAAAGTTTATTGAAGATAGTATTTCTAACACCTGTTAGTAGGTGGGATAGTCACAGTATATTTTTTAGGTGCTTGAACTCTAGGGAATCTTAGATCTTCCACACAGAGAAGTTTCCTCATTATTTGTTTTACGTTTCTAATTACTCTGACATTGGCTGGGATTCATGAACAAACAGTTCTTGCCCACTAGGTATAACCCCATTATGCTTATTGTGTTGTTCAGTAGCCAGGCGGTTGGGTGTGTCTGACTCAAGAGCCTTCCATCCTACTATTACCTAGTACAACATGTTCTAATCCTACTATTACCTAGTGCAACATGTTCTAATAAATTCATATCATACTGCACCAAGCAGTTCTGGAACACACAGTGTTATGCAAAACAGCATCCTGTACATCCTGCTAGACCCAATTCCTGACTCATAAAACAAATTAAGATGTAGAGTTATAGCCATATGCATGTCTTATTATTATGGTGAAGAGCAGTGTTCTGGAGCCTTTAATACTGGAAGGAATATTCACCCCCGGACGGTTCAACCCCAATGCATTTCTAAACAATTTCATGTATAAATTTATATGTATTGTATATGTGATTTTTTTAGTGGACAGTTTGACCCCGGACTATTTGACCCCAGACTGTTTGACCCCAAATATATTCTAGTAAGTACTTTATCATTATGGTATTATTTAATCAATTTTTCAGTAATAACACTGTTAATTTTTTCATTGTAAATATATATATTTTTTACTTTAATATTTTTATTTAATTTAATTATTCCATTGGTTAGTATAAATATAACACACTTTTAACATAAAATAACTAGTGTTGTGTTTTACCCCACATTGGTCAAGCCTAAATCATATAACCACTGACTAATTAACTAAACAAAACATTGCTGCATGTGCACATCTCATAAAACATAATGAAAAATATAACAAATATATATATATATATATACATGAATGACAGAAAACTAATTCACATAGTAATAACTACTACTTACTAAAAAAAAACTTAAAGGGATCCCACATTCAATGACGTATTCTTAATGACTGCTGCTTCATAATCGTGAAACTAACCTCCTGTACCCTCCTGTACGTGTACATAAAACAAGGTGTGTCAGGTTGTCATAGCAACCTAAGCAGATATTAATGTCTCACTAAAAAATAACACATAAGCGATCAGATGTAACACTCAAGCATATGCTTGAGTGCATCACCAAAAAGTAACATATCTAATATCAAAATATAATTTAATAAAAACCTTTAAAACATATAAGCTCACTCAAACACTACTTTCTGATGACCGGACCGAATGTTTGAACTGGCAAATTATAAACATGTGCATCCGTATCCTATCTATATATTATCTGTGGAATAATGGATATAGTGCATACGTAAAAATTATCTAAATGCAGGCCAAACACCCCATGATGCAAAAGATATGATGTAAAAGAACTGGCTACAATAAATAATAATAACTGACCCTGGACCTACAATAAGACACTTGCACTGTTGTACAGATAATAATGCTGCACACCGAACAACTAAACTACAAACTACAAATTAATTCAACTAACTAATTGCATTTTTTGTAAAGTAAGTGTAGTTGAAGCACATAAATAGAAATGAAAAAGACTGTCTAAACCAATTTTAGGAATGTTTAAACAGTCTTTCTTTTCTATTTATACTTTGATGTACTTCGGCTTCACTTGCATTATTTTTTTTATTCGGGTCCAACTGTCTGGGGTCAAACTGGTCGGGGGCGAATTGTCTGGGAGCAAATTGGCGGGATCAAAACGTCCTGTGCTCTTAATACTCTCTGCCTCCTTTTTTTACATCTGGTAACATGTATATATCACACACACGCTCACCTATACATATGTATGCATAGTAATGTACATACACCCATGCATGTACACACATGTGCATGCACTTACACATATGCAACAACGCATACATGTAGTATATACATGCAGATAGCTGTGCAACTTCCAGTGCCCTATATCTCGTTCACCCCACTGAAAAATACCTAGTTTCCCTACCTCTGCCAGATCTGTACATGCAGGCATTATGCAGAATGTGCACACCCTATCAATATGATGGAATGAGAATTATACGACCTGCATAAGCAGCTCTTTCATGAATAACTTGGGTACCCCATGTTATGCTATGGCATGTCAGAGTGATTTAGCATAGCAAAAAAAATGTTATATGTGCAACCCTGTATAATCATGTCAATAAATACATTGAGACAGCTGTGCCTATCAGAAATAAGCTCAGAACTAACTCAAAAAAATTAACCACCCTGGTGGAATCCAAACATAAATGGGTTGTACAACAGAAGAAAAAAGCCATACACAAGATTAGAAAGTGCTCCATCCAACATTTTAAAAACACTGTTGTCAATCCAAGCAAACAACTAAGAGGGCAAATTTCATCCCTCTAGGGAATCTTAGATCTTCCACACAGAAAAGTTTCCTCATTATTTGTTTTACGTTTCTAATTACTCTGATATTGGCTGGGATTCATGAACAAACAGTTCTTGCCCACTAGGCATAAACCCATTATGCTTATTGTGTTGTTCAGTAGCCAGGCGGTTGGGTGTGTCTGACTCAAGAGGCTTCCATCCTACTATTACCTAGTACAACACGTTCTAATTCTACTATTACCTAGTACAACATGTTCTAATAAATTCATATCATACTGCACCAAGCAGTTCTGGAACACATAGTGTTATGCAAAACAGCATCCTGCACATCCTGCTAGACCCAATTCCTAACTCATAAAACAAATTAAGATGTAGAGTTATGGCCATATGCATGTCTTAATATTATGGTGAAGATCAGTGTTCCAGAGCCTTTAATACTGGAAGGACTATTTGACCCCTGACAGTTCGACCCCGGACTGTTCGCCCCCGTATGGTTCAATCCCAAAGCATTTCTAAATAATTTCATGTATAAATTTATATGCATTGTATATGTGATTTTTTAGTGGACAGTTCGACCCCAGACTGTTTGACCCCAAATATATTCTAGTAAGTACTTTATCATTATGGTATTATTTAATCAATTATTCAGTAATAACACTGTTAATTTTTTCATTGTATATATATATATATATATATATATATATATATATATATATATATATATATATATATGGGTCCCCTTGACTTCATCGACACACCGAAACACCGACGCTAAGAAGACCGACTCGAGAAGACCGACGAGACAGATGATCAACAAGGTGAAATCCCGACAGCCGAAACACCGACATGGGCAACGTGTGAGCGTGAGTCGGTAAGTGTGCGATAGTGAGGGATTTAGCATTAGGGGGCGGACAGGTAAGTGTGTGATAGTGAGGGATTTAGCATTAGGGAGCGGACAGGTAAGTGTACGATAGTGAGGGATTTAGCGTTAGGGAGCGGACAGGTAAGTGTGAGATAGTGTGGGATTTAGGATTAGGGTGCGGGAAAGGTGAGTGTGCGGTAGTGTCGGACATAGGGTGCGGGTAATGTAAGTGTGCGATAGTGACGGACTTTAGGTGTAGTGGCGGGTTAAGTGAGTTAGGGTTAGGGTGCGGGTAGGGTAAGTGTGCGATAGTGACGGAATATAGGTTTAGTGGCAGGTTAAGTGAGTTAGGGTTAGGGTGTGGGTAGGGTAAGTGTGTGGTAGTTTCGGACCTTAGGGTTAGGGTTTGGGTTAGGGTTAGTGCATGTATAGTTGTGTGTAATGTGTAGTTTACGTTTTGTGTGTTGGTGTTTTGGATGTCGATGTTATGGTGTTCGGTTTTGTGAGTTGTCGGTTTTGTGTGTTTTCGGTATTTTGGTGTCGTTGTTTTGAGTGTCGGGTTTGTGGCGTGTCGGTGTTGTGATAGGGATCTATATATATATATATATATATATATATATATATATATATATATATATATATATTATATATATATATATATATATATATATATATTTTTTTTTTTTTTTTACTTTAATATTTTTATTTAATTTAATTATTACATTGGTTATAACATACTTTTAACATAAAATAACTAATGTTATGTTTTACCCCACATTGGTCAAGCCTAAATCATATAACCACTGACTAATTAACTAAACAAAACATTGCTGCATGCGCACATCACATAAAACATACTGAAAAATATAACGAATATATATGCATGAATGACTGAAAATTAATTCACATAGTAATAACTACTACTTACTAAAAAAAAACTTAAAAGGATCCCACATTCAATGACGTATTCTTAATGACTGCTGCTTCATAATCGTGAAACTAACCTCCTGTACCTTCCTGTACGTGTACATAAAACATGGTGTATCAGGTTGTCATAGCAACCTAAGCAGATATTAATGTCTCACTAAAAAATAATACATAAGCGATCAGATATAACACTGAAGCTTGAGTGCATCACCAAAAACTGACATATCTAATATCAAAATATAATTTAATAAAAACCTTTAAAACATGTAAGCTCACTCAAACACTACTTTCTGATGATCGGACCGCATGTTTATACTGGCAAATTATAAACATGTGCGTCCGTATCCTGTCTATATATTATCTCTGGAACAATAGATATAGTGCATAAGTAAAAATTATCTGAATGCAGACCAAACACCCCATGATACAAAAGATATAATGTAAAAGAACTGGCTACAATGCATAATAACTGAACCTGGCCCTACAAAGATAAGACACTTGCACTGTTGTACAGATAATAATGCTGAACACCAAACAACTAAACTACAAATTAATTCAACTAACTAATTGCATTTTTTGCAAAGTAAGTGTAGTTGAAGCACATAAATAGAAATGAAAAAGACTGTCTAAACCAATTTTAAGAATGTTTAAACAGTCTTTCTTTTCTATTTATGCTTTGATGTGCTTCGGCTTCACTTGCATTATTTTTTTTATTCGGGTCCAACTGTCCGGGGTCAAACTGGTTGGGGGTGAATCGTACAGGGGCGAATCGGCGGGGTTCAAACGTCCTGTACCCTTAATACTCTCTGCCTCCTTTTTACTTCCAGTCATATTTATTTATTTACATCTGGTAACGTATACATTGCACACACACACTCACATATACATATGTATGCATAGTAATGTACATACACCCATGCATGTTCACACATGTGCATGCACTTACACATGTGCAACAACACATACACGTAGTATATACATGCAGATAGCTGTGCAACTTGCATTGCCCTGTATCTCGTTCACCCTACTGAAAAATATCTAGTTGCTCTACTTCTGCCAGATCTGTGCATGCAGGCTTTATGCAGAATGTGTACACCCTATCAATATGATGGAATGAGAATTATATATGACCTGCATAAGCAGCTCTTTCATGAATAACTTGGGTACCCCATGTTATGCTATGGCATGTCAGAGTGATTTAGCATAGCAAAAAACATGTATAAGTACAACCCTGTATAATCATGTCAATAAATACATTGAGACAGCTGTGCCTATCAGAAATAAGCTCAGAACTAACTCAAAAAATTAACTACCCTGGTGGAATCCAAACATAAATGGGTTGTACAACAGAAGAAAAAAGTCATTCCCAAGATTAGGAAGTGCTACATCCAACATTTTAAAAACACTGTTGAAAATCCAAGCAAACAACTAAGAGGGCAAATTAAATCTACTAAAGCCAAATTTGAGGTAAAGACAACTACAAGGCTTTCTTTAGCTATGTACGAAACCTCAAAAGCACACACAGTAGTGTGCAGAACTGGTTGTAAATGGAACTATCTACATGTAGCTGGAAGACATAGCAATTTTGCTGACCAGAAAATTTAACTCCAATCCCTCCCCATCACTTCTTAGGAAATACCATGAAACAAGCCCCCCCCCCCAAAAAAAAACTATCCCCCCCAAAAAAAAAACTATCACTAAGGAGAAGGTCCTAGATGTGCTCTCTAAGGACAAACATATTACATTGATAGGCCCTAATAATATCCCAGGATGCCTCCTAAATAGCTTTAAACATGTCCTATCAGAACCACTAGAGTCACTGCTTTGCTATAGCCCCCAGAAAGGCTTTGTGCCACAAAAATGGAGAATGGAGAACTGCAACAGTCATCTCTCTGCACAAAGGTGGGCCATCAAAGTGACCAAGGTAAATACAGAATCATAAATCTGACTAGTCTCATATGCAAAGCCATGGAAAAAATGATCATGGAAATGATTAACAAGGACATAGAAAGCCTTCATACACTGGATCCAACCTAGTTTGGTTTCATCCAGGGCAGATCATGCTTATTCAACTTGATAGACCTCTTTGAGAAAGTCACAAAAGCAATTGATGAGGATAAAATGGTGCATACTTCCTACCTTGACCTGGCTAAGTCATTTGATACAATACCCCACTCAGGCATTGTAAACAAACTCATGGATGTAGTTTATGCACTGGATAGCTAGCTGGCTCTCAGATAGGACCCAGGAAGTTAGGATATGTGATACCACCTCCGCAAAGAGGCCAGTCACTAGCTGAGTTCCTCAGGGCTCTGTGCTGGGTCTGCTCCTTTTTGGCATATACTTCTCAGAAATCAAGGCCAATTTCTAGGGACTCTGGCTGATCAAGTTCACAGATGATTGCAAACTAGAAGCAGGCATAGAATCCTCTCAAGATGGTAACATCCTACAGGAAGGACTAACACAGACAAATGACTTGTGCCAAAACCATGGTTCAAAACTCAGTGCCAAGAAATGTATAATAGCATCCTGTGGGAAGCCAGCCACCTGAGGAAATTACATCTTCTATAGCACACTCCTAAGAGCAGAACCAGCAGTCAAGGATTCGAGTACATATGTATGTATGTATGCAAATAACCTGGCTTTCAACCAACATGTGTCTAAAGTAGTAAGGAAATCATTCTATTTTGATGAACTTATAAGCAAGGACATGACATTTAGGTCCAAGTAGGTCATTGTTCCACTGTATTTGGCCTTCATCAGGTCTATCACTGAGCACAATACCCCCACTAGGTATATGAAGCAAATGGAACATTCACAAAGGTTTCTCACAAAATGAATACAGGTGCAGTGCAGATTGCCTCAAAAGGTATATATCTATACCCTATTTCCTACACTGTTGAGAGGTGATCTTTGCCTTGCATACAAGGCATCTTTGGATCTCACTCTGATGGATCTTTTGCATATCCACAAAATGAATTGCAGCAGAATTACTCAATCTATGAATTTAAACTTTGCATGTGACATGAATAGGGCAAGCTGAGGGGTCAGGTCTGTGTCTCAGAGAATTCTTCTTCTCTGGTACAGACTTCCCATCCAAGTGAAGCAGAGCTCTTCTCTAACCCTATTCAAGATAAACCTGGACCAGTGGATGAGAAATCAAAAATACAACCTGGGTCTAGCACCTATGTCTACAATGGACAGAGGCAGCCTGCAGATCTTGCCGCAGCTCACATATACTCCTTAAAATGACCTCTAGGGCACATACACTTGCTGAATACATTGGGAATGTTTGGGTAGGCTTATAAAAGCCCCAGCAGTCATAAGTCTAGAATATAGCTATAAACCTATTAACCTATATAGCTCCTGAGGAAAGAAACACATCAGAGACATAGGTGCTAAAGCAGATTAATTAAATATTAAAAATGAGAGGGGAAAGGAAACTGACCTGTACACGACCATTATTTTACTTGCTAACAAAGGGTTAATGGGAAAGAAATATTTTAAACATGACAATTTCTTTACATCTGATTGATAATACAGTAATGAAACAGAAATAGGGCTCCAGTACTGCATGAAATTAAATGGTTGCCTGTCATGAGTGTGAAAGTAAGTTTCTGATTTCCACAAAGAGATGATTTAAAAAAAAAAACTTGCAGTAGAATTTTCAATCTCTTTTCCATGGGGAGAAAACCTTCCATATCCCTAATATAAAGGGGCTTTACTCTTATACCCCTGTGTTTTAATAGATTTAACTCTGAGCTTACTGCACATCAGGAAAAGGTGGATTTCCTGTTATGATGGTATGGAAGTGAGTTTTTGACTTCCACATGGCGATGAGCTAAAAAAAGCTTGTAGTGGAATTTGCAATGTATTTTTCATGCAGCCAAAGCCTTCCACACAACTGGTATAAAAGGGCTTTGCTGTCATACCCCTGTGTACTAAAAGTTTTAACTCTGTGCTTGTTGCACCTGAGGAATAGATGGTCTTCCCTTGCAGAATGCTCTTCTGTACTCAAGTTACAACAGTGGCTGTTGAAATAAAACTCTTATGTCAGCAACTTGATAATAATTGGCAAAGCTACGACCTAAACTAGATGACGTCATCAGAAAATATTATTTACATTTGTCTTATTTTCCCATAAATGCTCTAGTATCACTATGCAGTATGTACATATTCCTTCAGTAATTAATCAAAATGTAACTTTACATGAGGCATTTTTTTTAATTTTTACTTGTCAGAGTTCTTGTACTTGTTATTAACCTCTTCTGACATGGGGTATGGAAGGGTTACACTAGATGTGAGTAGGTTATTCTATAAGGTGGAAGAGGGCATAATAGACATTGTGGTACTGTTAACAGAATGGGGTCTATATTATATCATCGAACACTTAAAAAAGCGAACGATGAATAATCGACCCCATGTAAGTGAAAGCTTACAATCTTGAAAGCTCAGAACATCGATTTTTTTCCAAGGGAAAACAAAATTGCTGTTCTAAAAAAAAAAATAAATAAATAAATTGAAAGAATTCATGAAGTGAGGGCTTCGCCCACCACACCCCCCCTACTTAAATATACCAACTCCGAGATTGCACTACAGTGCCAAAAATGGCAAGTAACAGAAGCGGCCAAGCAAATTCTTTCCCTGGTAAAGAATTTGCTTAAAAGTCACTTCGCTATTTTGCCTTTTCATTGTTTTAATTTTAACCAAGATGCATTCGATAGAATGCGTCTTTGGTCATCTAATAGGAACCCGCAGAATGTTATAAAAATGCCACACTATTACTTCTGATCAGCACAGCCAGCCAAGATTCCTAACAGAGGCTTCTGCTGGATCACTAATGAATCAGAATTATTCATGATATCTTCAGATTGCACTACATGACTGAGTCTATACAGTGCTCAGAGCTGACATGGAAAAGGTACTTAACAAAGTTTCATTAAGCACCTCTAAGGGTTATTAAGTTCAGGACTCTAACTACAGAGTAGTCAAATTTAAAGTTAACAATATATAATCTGCGAATAATAGTACTGTAGAATGGTAGGCACTTTGTTGAAATCTTCAGTTTTTCATCCTGCCTTGTATAACTTGCTAGTAGTTGCATTCTAGGGCAAACAAAAAAGGTCATGAAGGAACAACCTTCCTCAGTTTCTTTTGTTATATTTTTGATTGAGAAATAAAACAGTTGCTATACAATGTATTAATTAAATATATAAAGGAGTTTGGAAATCCAGATGTTTATAATATTTAAAAAATATTTATAGCCTAGAACATAATTCTTTCAATATCTAAACTAATAACTTATATGTCTAGGATGTTAGTAGCCGCATAGTTAAGTATGTTTATTATTTTCTTATGTTTGCTTTCTGACCAAATCATGAAAAAATTATTTTTTCTTCAATCAGGTGGCAGTATTGGCTTTAATTACTTGACAGAATTGAAATAATTGTTTCATAATATGTGTTCAATAATGAAACTGGTTTACAAGAAGGATGAAAAAAATTTAGTTTTTATCTTTTTTTTTAATATGAGAGTTTATTTCCATGAGAGAGTGTATCTTCAGTTTGTTCATTTAGAAAGCTTTTTATAAGTAAATAATACCATGAGGAATTATTTTATAAATATATAATACCCCAAGGAATTATTTTATAAATCTCACATTTATCCCATGCACTTCTGGGGCTTTATTATCTTTTAAACTTTTAATGTGTTCATTTATTCCTTTATTAGTCAAAGACTTTATGAAATATATGACAGTTTATTTTAAAATTCCTAGTTAAAAAGGTATCTAAAATTGTTTCATCTTTCATGTTTTACTTTATTAATATTATCATATTTTCTAAACATTGATAACCATATATTCTTTGTCAGTTGCTTCTCTATGATTTTCTTGCATTTAGATATGTTTATTTCAGTTTGCAGTATTCAATATCTTGGATCAATTTGCTAGTTTTTGAAAGTATTTAGGAATTCTAGACTAGTAGTGCAATTTATTTTTCTAAAGCTATTGTTGAATTATAATTTAATATTTGTTGATAATTTTAATTCATATATTTCACTAAGTAAATGGATTCTCTATTCAGTACTTTTATTGTAGGGACATTTATGCCTTCTTGTATTTCATTTAACTCCTTATCCCATCCATTTCTTTTCTTTCCTTTTGACACTAGGGGATGTTTTTACTACATAAAATATTATTGAAGTGTAAATTCCATAATGTAATACCCCTTCTCCATTATCATTAACTGACAGGTAATTTTTAATGTCTTCATTCATCTAGTCTTTAAATTATTTAATGTTTACCATATAAAATAGGACTATATTGAGTATTTTCGTGATTTATACTAAATTTAAAATAATAGTATTGTGGTCAGACAATAAGCATACTAAATGAGTTAAATTTAGGACTTCAGTCATTAGAAATACAAATTTGAGCAATATGTGTCTGAGTTACAAAAGGAAAAGAATGGTATATGAAACAGATTGTCACATTTTTCTGTCATTTGTGTCTCTTACAGTAAACATACGTGCCACATTTCTTAATGCTTTAGCTGAAGCTAAACATCTAGGCTCATTGTCTAGACTAGTATCTTCTTTAATATATGATTAAAAATCACCATTCCTGACATACAAATATGTTCACATTAAAACAATGTCACATTGGATATATCCCATTTACTTATTTAATTGGAAACATCTACATATAAGTATAACATGTCAAAACATAATATCCCAAAACAGACTGCAAAAATAATTATACATTTCTATTTTTTTTAGATATTTTTAGCACTTGTACAATAACAATCACAGAATCTACATCTATTAATAATAGTTGAAAAACAATTGAACATTACACATAGAAAAATGGATTTTCTGTATATTCCCTACCCCTTTTATTTTGGAATTTTAGATCTATCAGTTATAATCAAAATAAATATATCAACTCAAAATGATGTAAAGCATTGAGCAAATTTTTAAAAGGATATTGTCAGTACATGAAATTGTTTATGACATTGATTTGGAAAATTGCTTATAGTACAATCCATAAGACAATATGTCATAGAAATGACATAATTTACTTTAACAGATCTACCCGAATATTTTAAGTTACCAACATATATGAAGAATTCTACTGTAACTAGTGCTTCAAAAAATTAGCACTTTCACAATTATATAAAAATATGCTTAATAATAAAAGTATTATTCCTGAATTATATTGGTCATATATAAATCAGACATAAATCTCAAACTTTTCTAATATATATAAAGAAATAATATTGAGTGTTCTGCAAAAAAACTTTATTATATTGAATTATTTGCACATGGAAGTTTTACATAGATAATGTCTAATATAATATAAATTGTTAGAATATACAAAAAAGAAAATATGCAACATATGTTTTATTATTATTAATTATTAAGTCATTTTTTAAGTTTTATGGTGTTACACAAGCCTTATGGTCAGATAATTTTGGAATTTCAAAAACTTTAATTCTGTCTGATACTCCAATTCAGTATGCATTAAGAAAGACTAATGTAGTCTCCTTTGTCTCATAGCAGTAGCTCATAAAATAATAAAACATTAGAAAAGCAGACCTACTTCTTTTTCTGAAATTTTAAATGTGACCACTGTTATTTATAAATATGTAGTAAATATAATAAAAATGAAAAAAATGTAAGAAATGATAAATATTGGAAATAGGCTAGTACTATTGCTGGATAATTATGATATTGACACTGTAACTACCTATTAGATATACATCTTTTGAAGCTAATTTTAGTTTGAGATCAAAGCCTACTTGATAAATATTTTATATACTTAGGTTTATTAATTTAGAATTTCATATGGAACATATTTATTGTATTTGTATTTTTAATTCTATAGCCTGTTGCTAAACATCTTAATTATTTTTAGGAAAAAAAACAGTAATCACCCAAGATTAGGCTACCTTTCAAGTTATCTAGACTTCTCTCTCATTTTTCTTCTTTTTTTTGCAACTTTTTCTCCTAGTCTGCGTATCTAACTCATATTTGCTAATGTACTGTGTTTTGAAATTCAGTTACTATAGCAGACAATAATTTGGTGCCACTATATGAATGCAAAATTCTAGGCATAATTGCTTTATTTCTCCATACAATTGTGGCACATCTTTCTTATTTTCAAAGGAAGAATTTAATGTAATTGTGAAGTAAATTCCAGTATTTTCAAATATTTTTCTTGTGAGAGTACCAGATCTAATTTATTGAGTTTAAGATATATTCAGACCTTGTACTTAATAACTACTTTTCAAATCATTAGCATTTAAAGAAAGATTAATACATTTGCAATTTATATTTTTTGAAACAAAGTTTTCAATTTCTTTGGCGTGCCTTGTAAAAATATTATAAACTAACAACTCAGTTCAGTTAAATATTTTAATAAAATAGAATATATATTTACAAACTGATTACATCATACATAAAGATATTAAGAACAATTTGTGAATAAAACTTACTAACCCTGTCCTGTAATTCCCAGGTTCCTAGTCTGATTAGAAAATCCTAAACAATCTACCAAGTAACCTATGTAAATCTTCTAACTATTATGTAACATGTCTAGCCTTGGACACAATTACAGATAAAGGAAATAAGATTGGATCAGGCATATATGAAAAATTTATTTCTTTTTGCTTATCTGAATCTAATACTTGTAGCTAAATTAAAACATAGTTAATGATATCAATTAAGAAAGAAGACAAATGAAAGAGAGAGAGAGAGAGGAGTAGTGGGAAAGAAAGGCTAGAGAAAAGAAAAAAAAACAAACCTTCAAGAGGTACATATCCATCTTGATTTATTTAGTTTTTTTGCCCCTGCTTTCCACTAACCTTAGTGCTTGATCTCTCCTATTGCTCCCTCTCCCAGAGCCATTATAGTAGGGGTATTCCATGACCCTTTGCTGGGCAGGTCACATCCTACAATCCTTCAAAATGAGAACAGACACAATGGCTACATTGTCCTGATTCCACCTGTAACTAGTAAATAGAGCAAGGTAGCTAGGATCATCTCAGTGTGAGCATGTGGAATTTTTTTCCTATGCCGACCTGCCATCATGCTGCTATACACTTAGTCAGCCAGGCAGGCATTGGGGCTCTACTCTTGAGGATATGGTCACACTAGGCTTCAGGGCAGCCATGCCTCCTCAGCCATTCTGCCCCCCCAGGCCAAGCAGTTATTCTAGTCATACTCTCTATCAGATGAGCAACCTGCTGTTTCAAAACACTCCTTCCACCCTGGATAGATGCTCTCATCCTTCTTCCTTCCTGCACTGTAAAGTGCCTATGCTCAAAAACACAAGATAGTTGGGTTGTAGCTAGGGTTTTATTTCTCCATACAACCGTTTTTATACTTATAATAGAACTAATCTCTTCTGATGCTGATTAAAACAAATTGTAAACTTATATTCTCTTCAGCCTGTCGGGGAAATTTTAAATTCTTTTGTCTTTTTCTTATTAATTTGCAAATATCAAGGCAACAGGAAAAAAAAGATTTATTCCCTCCATGTGGGGAGTTTTTACCCCACACCCCATTAGTTATACATACTGACTCCATAGAACAATCACAGAGAAAAGAGAAAACACCACAGAAAGTGAATCTCAGCCTTGCAACCATAGAAATTGCACCATCAGTGATTTTCTACAGTAAATTCTGGTTGCTGAGATTTATATCAGAGAGTTAAAATTGATGAATCGAATCCTTCTCAACTGAGTACGTAACAACTAGTGGGTTAGCTCTCAATTCTGCAAATGTATTAATTTCAGAGTATAACCTTCTCAGCTTATTTAAAATGGATTTAACATATTCAAATATCTAATGGAATATCTGCTTTGCCTGGAATACACCCTCTGTATTGCTGGACCTCTGCAATTTTAAGAGCAAGAAACTTAACTTCCACTAGCTCACTCATTGCTGTAACAACATCATAAAATCAAATATAAAGAAATAGATTGTTTTTTGTAAATACTGAGTAAAGATTTTTAAACAATACTTGGGTGAAACAGCCATATACCTTTAGGATAATGACATAATAAATTAATATTTACCATAAATAAACAGCCAGCCTTTTATTTATAACTCAAAACTGTTTTTTTTTTTTACTTTTTAAATATTTCTGCCACATGCGCATAAAACAGTAGATCTTTTAATACAGCTGTCACTATTCTGCAGTATTATGTATATGAGCAGATTCACTATACAATCTTGAAATACTGAAATGTCGAATTTCAGTATTTCAAGACTGAATAGTCGAAAAACCACATACATGAAAACCCACAATCACGAATACTACAATTGCGACCATCCACAAACACTCACACACACACACATACACACACACACACACACACACACACACACACACACACACACACACACACACACACACACACACACACACACACAAACCAGGACATAATCACACACACACATACACCTACCTAACTAAACAAACATAACAACACACACAAACACACTTAACCTACCTATACCCCCCATGTGGGGGGCTGCACCCCCCCACACCCCCTACTTATATATTCTAACTCCAAGGTCGCACTAAACACACAAACACACAACAAACACCACTGCACATACTCACACACACTAAAATCCCTACCCATTATCCTCAAACACACAACACTTACCTGAAACCCCGAACGCGACACAACGGTAGCGGCGGATTCGGCATAGTGTAGTTTTGGTTAACTGTACTTTCCACTATTCTGTCTCGATGTACTGAATTTTGACATTTCAGTACGTCGAGATTGTCTAGTTGCTCTGAGATAGTGCATAATAGCACAGAATATACTGAACCCACTGATATTGCCAACATCCTGGCAGATAGATTCAGTGCAAACTTCATCCCCTTCTCACCCCCAAAAGGGCCCACAACAATACTGGAAAAGTGTAGTGTCCCGGAAATCACAGACGCACAGGTGAAAACAGCCCTTTCAAAAGCCAAAAGCACAGCGTCAGTGGGGCCAGATGGTGTCCCAGGCTGTGTCCTGCACGAACTACAGAACAAACTAATCCCCCCACCTAAACACACTGTTCAACTCCACAAAGGAGGGGCCACAACTGACCCTGATAACTATCGCCCCATAAGCTTGACTAGCCTGGTCTGCAAGGCTATGGAGCGCATCATCATGGAACTCATTAACAAAGACATTGGGAACCTCCAAACACTTGACCCGACCCAGTTCGGCTTTGTTAAGGGCAGATCATGCCTACTAAACCTGGTTGACTTCTTCGAGACAGTCACCAAGGCCATAGATGAGGGGAAGGTAGTTCACAAAGCCTACCTTGACCTCGCCAAGGCTTTTGACACCATTCCCCAATTATAAAAAAAACTCACCAGCCCGAACATAAACCCCTACGTCATGAGATGGATTGCAAACTGGCTTACAGACAGAACTCACACGGTAAAAATAGCGGGCTCCATGTCCGACTCTAAACCAGTCACAAGTGGTGTCCCACAAGGCTCAGTCCTGGGACCCCTACTGTTCGGTATATACTTCTCAGAAGTACAGGCAAACACAGGAGGACTATGACTAACCAAGTTCGCTGATGACTGCAAACTGGGAGCCATAATTGACTCTCTGGCTGACATGGACATTCTCCAAAAGGGCCTTACTGAGATGGACACCTGGTGTCAAAATCATGGTCTCAAGCTAAATGCCAAAAACTGCATAGTCATTCTGTTTGGGAAAAACAAAACACCCATGAATTACCACATAGGTGGCAGCCCCCTTAATACATAAGAGATAATAAGAGATCTGGGGACCCAGGTAGATAGTAATCTCTCCTTTGACAATCATATTGCCAAAGTAGTTAGGAAATCCTTCTATGTAGCCCATCTAATTACTAAAGGGTTCGCATCTAGAAATAAAGCGGTTATAGTGCCCCTCTACTCGTCACTCATCAGACCCATCATAGAGTACAATGCCCCATTTGGGATGTACCTCACAAGACACTTCCAACAGCTGGAAAGACCACAAAAGTGCCTCACCAAGAAGATTACTGGCCTCAAACATATGTCCTATGCAGCCCGACTGGAAAAGCTCCAGCTGTATTCAGTCGCATATCGCTTACTCAGAGGTGATCTCTGCCTGACTTACAAAGCCATGTCCAACTCAGAATCGATGGACATGCTCCACCTAAAGAAATCCAAGTCACTGCGAGCCACTCGCTCTAGTGAGCTAAACCTCGCCACAACAATAAATAGAATATGCTGGAGGAATAGAGTCCTGTCACAGAGACTCCCCATGCTTTGGAACAAAATTCCTGACTACATTAGGCAGAGAGCCCCTCTCTAACACTCTTCAAGAGAAACCTTGACGAGTGGATGGGTAACAGAAAATACAACCCTGGGATCACATCATTGGCTCTTCTTGACAGAGGCTCAGTTAATTAAGCAGTGGGGCGGCGGAAGCTGACACACTCTGGCTAGGATTATAAATGCCCTCGGGCAGATAGCCTAGTTACCTACCTATGAACCTGTTACAGCATAAAACATACTTGTGCATTAGTAGATGTTGAACAGTGAGCATTTGAAGTGTTTTTTTAGTGTGTTTGTCAAATTGGTAATAGATCTTGTGATTAGTACTTGGAATTTCAAAGAAATGTAAGTGAAGGTCATGATCATGCAGATCATGCCTCCTGAACCTGGTGGATTTCTTTGAGACAGTTACTCAGGCTATAGATAAGGGAAAGGAGGTACACACGGCTTACCTTGACCTTGCTAAAGCATTTGACACCATTCCCCATTCAGGTATTATTGATAAGCTCATCAGCCTGGGCATAAACCCTTATGTCATAAGATGGATCGCAAACTGGCTCTCAGACTGATCCCATAAAGTAAGATTAGCGGGATCTATGTCCGAATCCAGACCAGTAACGAGTGGTATGCCTCAGGGCTCTGTCTTGGGGCCCCTCCTGTTTGGCATATACTTCTCAGAAGTACAGGCAAGCACGGAAGGGCTGTGGCTGACTAAGTTTGCGGACGACTGCAAACTGGGTGCTATAATAGAGTCTCCGCCGACATGGAGATCCTCCAGAAGGGCCTAAATGAGACTGATGCATGGTGTCAAAGCCATGGTCTCAAGCTAAATGCAAAAAAATGTGCGTAGTAATCCCCTTTGGAAAAAACAGAGTACCCGCAAACTACAACATAGGAGGTAATCCCCTGAAATCTGAAGAAGAAATAAGGGATCTAGGGACCCAAGTAGATAGTCAGCTTTCCTTTGATAACCATGTTACCAGAGTGGTTAGAAAATCCTTCTATGTGACCCATCTGATCATGAAAGGGTTCACATCAAGATCTAAGGATGTAATGGTGCCCCTCTACTCTTCCCTCATCAGACCCATTATTGAGTGCAATGCACCAATTGGAATGTACCTGGCTAGACATCTCCAGCAGCTGGAGAGACCACCGAGGTGCCTAACTAAGAGGATTACTGGCCTCAAACAGTTGCCCTATGCAGCATGATTGAAAAAGCTAAGACTGTTCTCTGTTGCATACCGCTTTCTCAGAGGCAATCTATGTCTAACGTACAGAGCCATGTCCAACCCAGAATTGTTGAACATGCTCCATCTTAGCAAAACCAAATCTACTCGAGCTACACGCTCTAGGGATATAAACCTCAACACAACAATGAATAGAACATGCTGGAGGGATAGATTCCCTTCGATGAGACTTCCCTTAATATGGAACAGGGTCCCGATCTACATAAGACAGAGCCCCTCACTATCACTCTTCAAGAGGAACCTTGATGAGTGGATGGGTAACAGAAAGTTCACATCAGGGATCACACCAACAGCACTACTAAATAGGGGCCAAGGGTACTAGCTGCTAGTACAGGGGTCTAGGGAACTACTAAAGGGGCGGTGAATACCGCACAACGTGGCTGGGCTACTATATGCCTTCGGGCAGATAGCCCAGTACCAACCTATGAACCTATGAACCTATGAACCTATATGAGCATGCTAGTGTAAGTGGCATTTAAAATGACCAAGTAAGTAACTGCTGTACCATCAACTTCCTGATATGCTCTGTGGGCTGCTGAGGTAGAGGAAGATATTTTCTGTTTAGAGTTACTCATGTGCATCAGTAAACCATAGTGGGTAAGCTGCTTGCTGTGAGATGCTAGTGCCTCCAGGAAGGCAATGTATATAGGTGCATGGATGTGTGTGTTTAGTGCAGGATGTATTCTTCTTTTATATTCCAAAGGAATGGTTAACAAGACAAAGGGGTAAAGGAACTATTAAAAGGGAAATATTTGGTAACAAGTGCAAGTGAAGCATTGTTCTCTGTGAATTTCCTTTCTGAATGCTTCCACCAAGCATTGCAAAGAACCAGAATGTTTACCCTTTAAGTTCTAGTTAATTAAAAAAGTGTTGCACCTACATACACTGCAGTACTGTTAAAACTGATAATGTACACCATGCATAGGTTGTCTTATTGTACTTGAATTACAGAGTGCTCACACATGACTTATTAATACCCATTTTTAGTTATGATGTTAATGCATCCAACTTTGCTTAAAAATGCCGATAAAATAATAACAAGAATCACACAAAAATCTGTAAAACCTATTTATTTTCAATGACTAGTTAGCACTTTTCCCTGTAAAAGCTTCAAGACACATTGCATTAAACTGAAAAAAAAACTGTGACTAGTTAGAACAGAGATATGTAATGTCTCAATAGCCTTGCCTTTAACAAGGGCATTATAATAATGTGCTCATTAAAGCCATACATCTTTTTGTCTTCTCGTCTAAGTTACCACCTGTATTTGTTTAGCTCAGGTTGTTTGCTTACATCATTTTCTCTTGACTGGTCAAGTACTGCATTTCAATCATGCAACTCAAATCCTTTACAGGTTTCATACACTAGAGAATGCTTAAACAAAAAAAATTATCATTTCAATTTCTAATTGCATATATGTTCATACATTCTACAGTGTAGTCTTCTGATGGTCTTTCTAATATAGAAAGACCTACATGCAGTACAACCTGCTAGATAAACAACTTTAGCAGAATTAAACATCTGCATAATAGGTTGGCTTATACTACTACTTTGACAGTGGATACACAAATTCATAAGATTTGTTGATGCACTTTTAGTAAGTGCAATTATCATGGCAAAATGCTTTTCTTGATTTAATTTCTCCAAGTCCTTTGGGTTTCTAACACCATGACAGAAATGGATCCCATTTCTAAATCAGGATGATAAAAGTTCATGAAATTATTGTTGTTTCAATCTCTGATATTAGCCAAAAATGCTCTTCGTAGTGTGCTCAGGAATGATTCCTTCTGCTATTCATATGCAATTACATGTATTTGTAGCATATCTAAATGTGACTGTAAATTCTTTTTTATTAGACCTGTTGCTCTTGCTACTATTGGAACTAAGTATCTTTCTTCCACATTGCTCTCATTTATGCTTGCAAATCCTGGCATTTTATTACTTTGTTTCTCTCATACGTAAGACACTGTAATCACTGGGTGTAGCATTTCAGTGATCAATGCTATTTTTGGCTTTTCTTCCTGGACTACTATATCTGTTTTTCTTGCATCTATTTTATGAACTGTTGGTAGTGGATGATCCCATGTGATATAAACATCATTATTCTCTACAGTGCTTTGTGGTTCATGTTTCTTAACTACTTCAATATTGTAGTATCTGCGCAATCCTCAGTGTAACAGTCTTGCCACATTAATGTGCCTTTCAGTATGCAGAACCTCGCAACAAGATGTGAGACTGTTTCCAGTTCTCTTTTACAAAACCTGCATTTGTCTGTTTCTCCCACATGTTTAATGGTCTTTCTAAACCGTGTATATAGTCCACCCGAGCCACCATTATTAACCTTTTATCTTTTGGCTTCAGTTCATCTCTTCTTAATTTCTGTGTCAAATCCTGATCAACAAGAGTGTGTTCCAAAACGTTTCTATACTTGCCACAATATTCATGCCTTTTCCACATTTCTTTCCTTCTTGTCTGATCCTTGTCCTTGTATGCTTTCGGATTTTATATGCTTCTTGTTTGATTTTCATTCCTACTTGATACCGATATGCTTCTGCTAAACTAAGCAGGGAAGTCATCTTAGACTTCTCCTCATATTTTAAAACTTTTGCTATGTTCGGATCTGGTGAGGTCAGCAGATATGTATGCAGTCCCATGACTGCAGATCTATACATGTTTCAAGTAGGCCCATACCTCCTTCAGAATGAGGAATACATAGTCTGGTATGCACTGATTTTTATATATCCTTTGATAACCATTAAGCATTTTTCACACTTTTCTGTCCTACTGATCCAATAGCTTTTGGGGCAGTCAGTCACCCCAAAACTGTAAGTTAGAACAGGAAGATCATATTGGTTTATAGGCTGGACTTAAAAACTGCCTTGACATCTAGAAATTAATATTAGTTTTAGTCTTCAAAATTATTCCTTACTGAGTTTTATTCACATTTGTACATGTTTTATTGCCAGTCCTTCATAATTTCCCAGATGTTTACTCTCTCCTACTTAAATTCCTTTAGATCATAATCTGGTCCCTGACTGATATTTTTTGATGCTGCAGCTTTCTTTTGGACATTTATCAAGACCAAATGACATTCTTATATCATCTGACAAAGTTTTAATCACTTGAAGTTGTGCTTTCAATTTCTCATCTGATGAATTATGCACTTTTAAGTCATCCACAAAAAGTAGATGAGAAGCCTTTAAACAATGTTGTTTTCTGGTAACAAAATTGTAGCCATTGCCTAATCTGTTAAGTAAATAGCTTAATGGGTTATGAGAAAGACAAACCAGTTGCAGTGACAAAAAATCACCGTGGAATATCCCCCTTTGAATTTTTCCTTGGGATAATAATTTGCCCTTTGTCAGGGCTCAACTGCAAAGTGGGTTTGCCACTGTTTCATCGTCACTGTAATGTAATTGATCAATATAGGATGTTTTATACACCTGTAAGCACTTCCTTATCTATGAATGTGGGATGCTGTCAAATTATTTTTTTTGTCATCTATCCATGCCAAAAATAGATTTTCCCCTTTCTACAATTCTCTACTATGGCCTTATTTAGCAACAAATGATCATTTGTTCCATATAATAATTTGTAGTTTAAATTAATTTCAATGTGGAGCTTTTGTCCTCGGCCCTCTGCTGAAAATGGATATGTATCCATTCGGACTTTCCCAGTTAACAAATGTAAAATAAATAAATAATAAATAATAAAAATAGTCTTTCATTATCGTTTGTTCTATTGCCATGATTGATTTTTTTCCCCTAAATGACTATAAACTCAGACTGCATCAATTCCAGTACATAGTTTGTATATCTTCAGAAGGCAAGTTAATTGGTATATAGTTATTAGGATGGCTTAAAGGTTCACTCTTAAAGAAGAGTATCATTTTTTTTCCTTTTGTTAACTAGACTGGTGTCTTTTCAGGATGAACATATAAGTAATTCTTACTCAGGGCTAAATCTTTATGCAAAGATATTAATACTTTAAGCCAGAAGTTAGGTACTGCATCTCTGCCTGGGGTTTTCCAGTTAGAAACTTTTCTTAGTTTTGTTTCAAAATCTCGAACCGTTACTTCATCCCATTTCATTTGAACTCCTTACTGTTCCGTTTCATTTTTTTGTCCATTCAGCATCTTTGTTATGTTCCACAAGGTCTTCACAAATATTTCTCCAGAATTATCCATTTCTTCTTTTTTTGGTGGCATTTCTATTGCTTTTGGTTTGTTTCTTAGTTCTCTATAAAATGTTTTTTGGTCATCAAAGAATTACTTATTTTGTACTTTTGTTTTATATTTATCTTCATATATTTTAATTTTTTTCTGCTTATGCTGGTATCTTTAGTTTATTATTTGCAATAGTGTACGATAGATCATTGCCTGTTTTGATACTGTTCTTTGTTTTTACAACATCTATCTTTCTAAGTATTTTTATTGATGTGTTCTCCCTTCTATGTTCTTCTAACAGTAGCACTTTTTGTCTTAATTGCTTTATATTTTTCTATATTTGATGCTTCCAAGGTGGCATTTTGTTTCTTTCCCTCTTTTTCCTTACTGCTTTATGTTTTTTTGGTTAGACTTAATATGCTGCTAATTTAGCTGAATACTAATATATCCTATTTAGTTCTGTTATATCACATGATTTTCGTTCGATTCTCGGCTTGGGTTGGAAGTGCCTTCTGTGTGGAGTCTACATGTCCTCCCCACGGTCGAGTGGGCGTTCGAAAGACATGCATTGAATGGGCGTGCCTTCGTTGAAGGTTGGGCGTCGGGCTGGCAACTCGACACCATAAAAAAAAACAACTTCCATTCATTAGTGGACCGGAGTTCTGCTGTGGTGACCCTTAACCGGGAAAAGCCGAAAGACAAACAACAACAACAACATATCACATGATTTTCTCTTAATAGTTTTGATTACTCTCCTAATCTGTTTTATCAGATTTCTAACATTTTAGGTCTTGTTTACTTTCTGTAATCTATTTCTTTCATCAGTGTTAATCTATCTATCTATGTGCCTATGTGTAACCATACTCTTCCCCTAGTAAGGATTGACACATTCATAAACATCTTCCTAAATTGTAATTGACTGAGAATGCAGCTAATCAAAAATCATCCTCAATAACAAAAAAAAACATTTTTTTGCAAGGGG